>NC_081140.1:29865687-29950687 GCF_958295425.1 Solea solea | reverse complement strand
TGCACACACACACACACACACACACTCACACGCACACACACACACACACACGCACACACACACACACACAGTTCTTACATTGAACTCATTTAGCTTGGTTCAGTCATGCAAGGCAGGAATAATATATAGTTCCTGCCACAACTGCTGCCAATACCACACAGCATCTCTAACCAGGACAAGGAAGTCATATTAAACATTTCATATTTATTTATTGTGCCATTTATTTCAAATGTAGGAACCCTCTGTGACTGAACTGACCGTTTCCTCTGTAACTACACTGACACTTTGTTTTACCATCGTTTCTTATCTCCATGCAGTGGATTGCAAACACTTTGTGTCAGTAAATAATCTAAATCCAAATCACCAGTAAGTCCCTACAAAGCCAAGAAGATTTAAAGGGGCACAGTGATCATGTTCCATCAGAAAGTAAATAAATGTAAATAAATGTAAATAAATGTGAGGTGGGCTTTAAGGTTCACGTTCAAATGGTTAAAAAACAAAAACGTGTGACAGATAAAGAAATAGACGAACGGGGAAGGGGTGGAAACTTGGAAAATGGGGTGGCAGGGGTGATGGGAGGCAGAGGAAATAAGAGATGGCGAGAGGAACAGAGGAGAAGGCGAGATTAAAGGAGCCTTTAATCCAGCAGAGAGATAGACAGAGTGAGAGCTGCGACTCCGAGGAAAGGCCCAGTCGACTGAGAGTGAGCTGATATGCAGCTGCACACAAATCAAGCCTCCACTGCACACACACACACACACACGGCAACTATTAGAAATACTTCTGAAATTAGGTTCCTAATTTATAAGCCTCTAATAGCACGTTTGTTTGAGGACGCGTTCATTAGCACAAATCAATGGCACTGACCACAAAACCAAGTCTGTGCCGTGGTCTGTTGTCGTGGTCTGTGCCGTGGTCTGTGTCGTGGTCTGTGTCGTGGTCTGTGTCTTGGTCTGTGTCTTGGTCTGTGTGGTGGTCTGTGTCATGGTCTGTGCCGTGGTCTGTTGTCGTGGTCTGTGTCTTGGTCTGTGTGGTGGTCTGTGTCATGGTCTGTGCCGTGGTCTGTGTCTTGGTCTGTGTCGCGGTCTGTCGTGGTCTGTGTCGTGGTCTGTGTCGTGGTCTGTGTCGTGGTCTGTGTCGCGGTCTGTCGTGGTCTGTGTCTTGGTCTGTGTGGTGGTCTGTCGTGGTCTGTGTCGTGGTCTGTGTAGTGGTCTGTCGTGGTCTGTGTCGTGGTCTGTGTCTTGGTCTGTGTCGTGGTCTGTGTCGTGGTCTGTGTCATGGTCTGTGTCATGGTCTGTCATGGTCTGTGTCGTGGTCTGTGTCGTGGTCTGTGTCGTGGTCTGTGTCTTGGTCTGTGTCGTGGTCTGTGTCGTGGTCTGTGTCGTGGTCTGTGTCGTGGTCTGTGTCTTGGTCTGTGTCGTGGTCTGTGTCGTGGTCTGTGTCGTGGTCTGTGTCATGGTCTGTGTCATGGTCTGTCATGGTCTGTGTCGTGGTCTGTGTCGTGGTCTGTGTCGTGGTCTGTGTCGTGGTCTGTGTCTTGGTCTGTGTCATGGTCTGTGTCGTGGTCTGTGTCGTGGTCTGTTGTCGTGGTCTGTGTCGTGGTCTGTGTCGTGGTCTGTTGTCGTGGTCTGTGTCGTGGTCTGTTGTCGTGGTCTGTGTCGTGGTCTGTGTCGTGGTCTGTGTCGTGGTCTGTGTCATGGTGGCATCTCCACAGTGATGAAAACACACAACTCAGACGAGCAGCAACAGACACGCTCACTGACAAAACCACTGCTTGTTATAAATCTTAGATTTTCTCTTTTATCTCACTTTCCATTCGTGGCCAAAACACAGCAAGTGGAAAGAGAACTTGTCTCGTAACCAGAGGGTTTGTGGTTTGAATCCTGACTGAGTCGCAATCCCCATTGTTCCCCAACTGGACGCTGCCACAAGGGGCCCACATACAGTGCAGTGTAATCCTGGTGCTGGTCCCAAGACTGGACAAATGGGGGGGGGGGGCTGCATCAGGAGGGATAAATAAATCTCTGCCACATTAAATATGCGCATCACTGAAAATACAGGTGATCTGCTGTGGAGATGCTGAAAGAAAGCACAGTTCATGTATTCATACAGTATGCTGGTCCCCTCCTGGCACAATAACAATGTTCAAATGCAAATCACTCTATTTAAGCACCAGGGGCCTCTGGCAACATCCAGGCCACACTTTGGCTCAACTTCACTGAGCATCACATCGAGCAGAAGATGAAGAAGATATCCAGCGCTACAGCCTCATCCTCTCATCCTCTCATCCTCTCATCCTCTCATCCTCTCCATCTACACTGCCAACCATCACTCATTCATTACACCGAAGAATGAACAACCTTACTTTTAAAAACAAACAAACAAACAAACAAACGACCAGTGTAACAGTAAATTGACTTGAGTGGAATATTATCACAGCCAATCAGATCAGCTCACAGTTGCCCAATGAGCAGCTATGATTGCAACACTCTGTGCTGTCAAGTGCTCCTTTTAAATGAGGAAGATCAGAACAGTCGTTCATGGGTTTACACGAAATGTCGCCAGTGTCTGCATCTCAGACACACAGACAGACAGACAGACAGACAAAGACAGACAGACAGACAGACAGACAGAAGATGTAAAACCTGCACAGCATCACGATGTGCGCCCCTGCTCTGTGACTTTCTTTGTTTCCAACTGCATGAGATGAATGTGTGGTGTTCTCTGAAAGTCTCCCCGCTCGTGTATTTATTATTATTATTATTATTTATTAATCAACGTAGTCCCCGCGGTTGGAATCTGCGTGTGTTCAAACACCCGCTCAACCTTTTCCCGGCCGGGGATCCCAGGCGTCTGCATTCCGCTGAACCCAGCAAACGCACAAAGGGGTCATCGCAAAAAAAAGAATAAACTTAACGGCAAAGAATAAACCCTGCTGTTTCCCGCTGAGATGCACGGTGCACATATGAGACGTGTGTGTTCTCAGCTTTAGGTTGAGGTGAGTGAAGGTAAAGCTGCAGCCTGCAGACACGCAGCGGATCTACCTGTTCCCTCTGTGTCTGTGCCCGCACACAGGTGCACACCTCCGGCTCCTCCACCTGCCTTTGACCGCGGTGTTGGCAGGTTGCACCGGTCAGGACACACCGGGTCATCTACCTCCGACATTCCTGCATATCTGTGCACACACACGCTGCTCTCAGCTCGGGGCTCGTGTGAATTCACAGCGCAGCACACGGTTCTCCGCCCCGTGTCCGTGCAAAACGCGACACTACGCGCCACCTTTACATAGAACTGAAGTTTCGGGCTGATTTTCGTCCGCTGACATTTGTGTGTATATGTGCTGCATGTGCAGATGTGGAGGTAATGATGCTGATGGTCACAGGCTCTGACTGCATGCACACCAGCATCATCATCACCAGCGCAAGCACTCAGCAAGGAAACGCGTTGTACTTACGTTTTCAGGGGGTTCTGCACCGCTGTGGCCATTTTGATACAGTGTGATAGAATGCAACACTGCAGAGCCCGGTATTGTACATGTAATGTAGCAGCTATTTCAATTTCATTCATTCTCTGGGGCTGCGGCTGGAGCCAACAGCCAATAGGAGGCGGCAGCGCTCCGTGACAGCTTTGGGGAAGTGTAGTTTTTTACGCATGTCAACATGAAACATGCCGAGGAGGTGAGCACTACAAGTACCGGCGGGGACAGCGCGCTCACTGGACTACAGCCCCGCCTCGCGATGAAAAGGCAAATCCAAGCCCGAAAATCCGGTTCATAAGCAGATGTTCCACAGTTGTTCTGTCAGACTGTGGATCCGCCTCTGTCGTGGATTCACGTGTGAATGTCTGGACACAAGAGAAAGATGGGCGAGGTTATCCGAGGACTGTTCACACACACACACATACACACACACACACACACCAGTTCATCATCATTGTTTGATAGACTAGGTTAGCTTTCATCTAGGGTAGGTTAGGTTAGGTTTATTCCAGGTCAGATTAGGTTTATTCTAGGTTAGATCAGGTTAGGTTAGGTTTATTTATGTGAATCTCACAATCAGACATAATGTGGGTCAAATCCACACTGCAGGAATGTTAGAAAACTGTGTCATATTAAGTTATGGGCAATTAAACATGTCAATGTTGTCTATTTTAGGGCAAATTAAGAGACACTGGGACTATGTAACCATACATTAGAGGTGGTTAATGTTATATTATCTATGTCAGGGACTGAGATGCACTGAGCAGCTTTAATTATTCATTAATTATGGGCAATGGGCAGGAAGTAGACCTTACATTGATTCTTTCAGACAAATTGTCCCAGAGAAAGACTGCGACCCCAGACTGCGATCCCAGACTGCAATACATATATGTATATATATATATATATATATATATATATACATATATATACATACATCTATATATGTATATGTATATATACATACATGTATATATGTATATATATATATATACACGTATGTATATATGGATAGCCCGTGGCCATGTGGAAAGGGAACTTGACTTGTAACCGGTTCAAATCCCCACCCGGCCAAAAAAAGGGCTACGACAAGGTACCCAACTCCCAATGCTCCCCGGGCGCTACTCAGTGGCAGCCCACTGCTCCTAATTCTAGGATGGGTCAAATGCAGAGAATATCAGTCAATCTGAGCCTGAGAATAATTTCCCTAAGGGGATTAATAAAGTATCAAAAAAATATATACATACATATATGAAGGAATCTCTTCTCTTGTGATAATTATAGATCAGTGCTCACAAATATTTAATTAACATTAGCAAGCAGCTCCAGTGAGCCTGAAGTACTTCTGTCAGTTAAACACCACATATATGTTTCTATGAGTTGTTGCTGCATTCAAATCTAAACACAAATGTTGAGCTTTATTTGGTGGAACAGACTGTGGTTAGAATCAAGTTAAGATTTCTAAAGCCTAATCGGTAACACTTTAGATTAGGGAACACATATTCACTATTAACTAAGTGCTCACTAACATGCATAAATAGCACACTAGCCCTTTATTAGTAATTATAAAGCACATATTAACACCTTATTCTACATAACCTTATTCTAAATAAGTCTAAATGCTACTTATATGCATGTTAGTAAGCACCTAGTTAATGGTGAATATGTGTTCCCCAATCTAAAGTGTTACCGCATAATCCTTGTGTCCTCTAATATTTGTTAATCCCTTTTTATTCCATGAGTTGTATAGTTAGAACAGAACAGAAGAGAAGTTAAGGCTTGTTCCTAATCTTGACCACACGATGGTGCTCGTGCACTTGCAGGCACATACTATTGGGACCTGTTGTGGTGCGTCTTACGTCACGTTCTTAGCTCCTCCCACAGCGTCGCTAACACACGCGCTGTTGTTGTGATTGACGGTTCGTGTTGGAGTCGCGTTAAACTTTTCGTCCGTCACCGTCACTAAGATGTGAGCGACTAAATAATAATGTCCGAGATACTGATGAAGGAAATGGACAGTTTGTCGACCGAGTCAAAGAAGCCAGAGGAGCTTCCGGGCGGCGCCCAGAGCTTCCTGTTGGTGGATGAACAAGAAAAGCTACAGGTAAAGTTAGCTAACGTCAGCTGAGCTAAGGGTTGCTAACTGTTAGCATGCTAAAAACATGCTAATGAAGGCCAATGCCAACAACTTCTTGTCACTAATACAATCCGGTATCGATATGTACCAATTTAGCGCATTAAACAGCAACATTAACGGGACCAGAGCGTGTGTTTATCTTCATAATTCGCTTGCTAATGAGTCTGTGACATTAACCGTGGTCATGGTAAACAAAGTGTCCACTAGCAAAGGTTAGATGGCGCATAGCCATGTACACAGAGTGCGTGTGTGTCTCACTGGGAAGTTCCCTGGTGAGTCATGCAGGAAAGGACTCTCTTATTGTTAGTGTTGTTGCTGCTGCTGGGCTCTATAATCATTGTTTCTATTCACGTACAAGGAGCCTAGCAAGCACTCAAGACACAACTGAACAGCCTTTATATCACAAAGTCCTTGTTTGTTAGCAGATTATATTGTAATCTGTAGGGATCGTAAGGGTCAGGTGGAAGAGAAGAGACCTGTGTGTCAGTGATTAGTGATATAATATAGTCATGGTGTTCACGTACAGAAAGGGAACGAGTTCAAATACCTGGGGTCAACCATCCAAAGCAATAGACAGTACACAAGAGAGGCGAAAAGAGAGTGGAATGGGTGGATTGTCTGGGCTGATGTCTCGCAGCAGAAGTGAGAGGGAAGATCTACAAGATGGTAGAGAGACCTGCTATGATGTTTGGCCTGGAGTCAAAAGCAGGGTTCACACGAGTGCTTGATGTCATTGAAAATGCTTATATTCTTTTAATGTGTTTTCAAGGTTTGAAAACTCCCTGCAGTTTGGATGAAATGTTTAAAACGCTTGAAATCCTGACTATTTATTTCATAAAAATAGCTTATTGGCTGTATAACTTGCTTATTACATGAAGGGATTAAGTAAATACTAAAAACTGGACCTGGTCCTTGCTTTTGTGTGTGAACATGACTATCCTCTTTCAATGTGAAATAATCATTTTTATGTTTATATTCATATTAATTTATTCCACAACTGCAAAGTCCTGGAAAAGCACTAAAATAACTTTAGGTTTAGGTTCATGGGTGTTGTGAAGGTGGCCATGAGGACAGTTGCTGTATCAGAGGTGGACACAAGGGATAGGACAAGATAAAGGTAGATGATCCGCTGTGGTGACCCTTAAAGGGAGAATCCGAAAGATGAAGAAGAAAAAGATTCTATATAATCTCATGTACCACCAGTAGGGATAGGCAGTATATTGATATTTTATCTATGACATGAGACAAGATCATCATACACAGTATATACAGTATTATGTATTGTATAAATTAGAGAAATACACTATTATAAATTCATTATAATATTAAAGAATGGATGGAATTGACAAAATTAAGCCTAACTGTGTTATAGTAGAAGTTGACCATATTTATAGTCAATTTCATTGTTTCTAACACGCATAAATAAATAAATAAATAGCTTTCATTTAACATTTTAAAAAAAAAACAAAGATATGAACCTGGTTACCTCATGGAGGATAATGTGAGAGAAGGTGAATGAATGACCTGAAAATAAAGTTAATTACTGTGTTTTATTATAGTAATACAGTTCAATACAGCTAATAAACAGTAGATATTTTATTTTAGATGTGTATTTACAGTGAATTGTATTTGAGAAGCACCAATATCTCAAAAGAAAACTTTTCATGAGCCCAGAGAAACAACCTGTGTGCAGTGTCATGTCCCCATATACCTCATATATGGAGACATAACCTAAAAATATCCAGATATTATTTATAAGCCAGACGCTAAGGCTTGACAGAAATATTGATTTGATTTATATTGTTATATATAGTGATATTGAATCATATAAAAGTTATATTGTGATCAGATTTCTTCTCTTTTCCTAACAGCCAGTCAAAGTCAAACTCACACAAATTCAACAATGCTTTTCCTTATTTAGCAGGATGTTAATTTACAGTCCATGCTTCGTGTCCTCCTCCTCCTCTCCCTCCAGGTCCGTGATGAGTCTGACTTTGTGGACAGACTCAGGTGTGGGGATGTTGCAGGTGTCAAAGTCCTTTCCATCTTTGGTAACACCGGAGATGGGAAGTCCCACACCCTCAATCACATTCTGTTCGAGGGTGAGAGTGTGTTCTTCACCTCAAAGTCCCCCAGCTCATGTACAGTGGGAGTGTGGGCTGCGTATAACCCCACTCTCAGACTGGTCGCCCTGGACACTGAAGGTCTTTTGGGAGCTGCAGCGAATCAGAACCAGAGAATGCGCCTGCTGTTGAAGGTAAGTTCATGTATGAGTCAATGTGTCCTGCATGCATTTCCAGATTTGATCATTCAGGCCGCTAATAGATTTCCTTCAAAACGGATCTCTTGTGTCCTGCTGCAGTTTCACAGTGAACATAAAGTATTGTTTTTACCCATACAATGATTTTATTTGTAGTCATTTCCACAGTATGAGCACTGATACCCCACATGATTTCCTTTGATTCGGTTAGCCCCTCCCCAAGCTTTCTTTGGCTCCTGCTCAGGGGAGAAGAGACACTTGAAAGACTCACCCCAGAGAAGGGCCACACCTCTCAATGTGTGTCAGAGGGACCCAATACACAAGAACACATTGCAAACAATTAATAATAACTTAATAACAACTTTTGATAATTACAAAGTGGTCAAATAAATCATAAGGTTAGAAATTGGAGTGACGGCAAGTATCACAGTTGTCATCTCCACCACCACCATAATACCATTACTACTGTATATATTCTATAAAAATAATATCTGCAATATTAATTAAACAGTCAAAATGATTCATCTATTATTTTGATAATGAAAATATCTTCCATTTTCCTGTCTTAAAGGTATTAGCAGTGTCTGATATTGTCATCTATCGGACCCGAGCTGAACGCCTCCACAACGACATGTTCCATTTCCTGAGTAGCGCCTCTGGGGCTTACCTGAAGCATTTCACCCCGGAGCTCAGGGCCCTCTCTAGCCGCTGTGGTCTGGATGTACCTCTGTCTTCTCTGGGGCCCGCTGTAATCATCTTCCAAGAGACAACACACACTCAGTTGCTGGGTCACGGTAGGGGAAGGAAATAATGTAAATGCATGCAGTGCTTCTTAAAGTGAGTGATATTGCAGATGGGCCAGATAAAATGATTTTATTTATCAAAGTCATGGAAACATAGATTGTTTTGGTTTAATGAAAAAGTTAATTAAATGTATTATTCTCAGCAGTAATGACCCTGATCATGGGTCAGTGGTCAGGGATTTCACTAAGTCACTCTGATTTAAGAAAAGGTGTTATAAAGTATAAATAAATGGGAACTGTGTTTGAGGTCAGGCTGACATTTGAAGCCCACGTGGATTCACTCATCAGAGAATGTATTTTTGATGATTAATTACAATAATTCAATTAGTTTGGCCAATCTGGCCATCAGCCTCAGTGATCACTGCTCACACAATTCTTTACCCTTTTCAAGATACATTTAATATCTTGCTGTGCGGTTTCTTTATTGTCCTTGCAGACGCTGTGGTGGCAGGCCATGCCGACACGCTACTCAAGAAGCGTTTTCATGACCTGGGTTTGGGGATGGAGGCCTTCAGCTCAGTTCAGTACATAGGCACTCAGACCATCACACCTCCCACGAACTACAACACCCTGCTGGAGGCCGTTAGCCAACAAGTAAAAAACACTCACACACGCTCACCCCGACAGCCTGGGATAGTGTTTCAAGCACTGGAAGTAAGTAATAGATGGTACCTGTGGTATTTAACGCACAAAAAGTCAAGTTGTAGAGAAATTCACCAGAGAGATGAAGAAATCTCGGCTCTTTGTTTCCACAGGCTCTGAGTGAGCGTTTCTGTGGGGAACTGTCTGACAGTGACATGACCCTGCACTCCTTCTTCCCTGATGAGTACTTCACCTGCTCTGCTCTCTGCCTCAGCTGCAAGTAAGGCCTGTTTCACACTGGATGCATGTGGAGTTAATGATTTGCTGTTGGAAAGAAACATTAAAAAAGGAATCAGTCCAGAGTTAAATGATAAACAAAATAAAACTTCAAATAAAACATCATTAGAGTTGTAGGCCACACAGTCACCACATTTCCTCACATTCCTCTTGAGCTCCTTTGATAAAACTAAAGAACCAACACAATGCACTATTCATGTCAAACCAAAATGTTTTACGTGTAAAATAACAAGAAATAAAAAATGCATTTGGAGGAGACTGTAAATGTTTAAATAGCAGCGGAAATATCTAATGTTGTTTTTTGTTCACAGTCAAAATTAGGCAAATATATTTTTGCTTATTATTAAGCATTGTTTGCCCGACCATTATATTAGTACGGCCACAGACAGGGGCACTCTTCATGAGGTAAAGCTTTGTGGAGTTTGTGTAATTCGAAGTTTCCCACTGCTGTTGGAGCAGTCGAGAATTGCGCAGGTTCTTCCCGACTTCCTAGACAAAAATCCTGTTGTCAAAATTAATGCTGCATAAAAAGTACGAGTAAAAGTAGAAATGTACACTTCTTATGGCAGCTCCCATTCAATCATGCGCATACTGGAGGGAGACGCCACCGCAGCAATGGCGGCTTGTTTACTTCCGGTACTTTGCCGGATTCGTCTGTATTGGCAGGTCACAGAATTCCTATAGAACAGGTCAATACCTTTTCCTTTTATTAAACAAACTTATGTTATTTACCTTATTTACATGACAGCATGTCATTTCCGTCTCTACGTGGTTGCACATTTACAATTCTGCTCTGCACTCTATCACACACACCCTGGACTTCCACCCCGATGAGCACACACACCGACACATGTGCACACACAGGTGTGCCAGCGAACAGAGAGCGCATGTCGGAAAATATGTCGCGTGGACCACCTGAGAAGCAGAGAAAATGATCAGAATGAAAGCTCCCAGGCTGGTGAAGATGGCAGCCGGAGTAGTTCTCGTGCTCCAGGTCCATGTACAGAAAAGAGTCTTCTCTCTCACACACACAATAACACAATAACACACACGCACTCACATTCACTGCCATCGCTAGACTGTGTTGGACGGAGTTGAGCAGAGGCGAGGTGTGCTGGAACTGGGTAGTGGAAAAACGGCAATATACAACAATTTCATTGAATTCGTAAACCAAATCGAGACAAAATTCTCAATAATATCACAGGTATGTTTTTAAGAGAGTTATTGACGTCATGGATCTCAAAACTCCATCTGCCTCCTGGGTTCATTATCCATATTATTCTCCTGTGTCAGCACATTCTTGAGTTTCAGGGAATGTGTCCTGGTTAACCAGGGTGCCTGACAATTCAAGTGGAAAATGCATATTTACACACACACACACACACTCATTATTGGCGGTTATCCCTGCTCTTGTTGAAGTCTCCCCAGTGACCCACATCAACTGATGTTTCCAGAAGAGACATTGAAGTCTCCTATACGTGTTTCCTCTTCATAGAAAGCTGATTGGGTTCAGAGTGTGAGAAATTGAGTCTTGTTTCAGGACATTTTCCCGTCTCTTCCATGTGGGTCATCACGGTTTTCTCTCTCTTTCGCCTCCAGTGTTCGCTGTAAAAATGGAATGAACCATCTGAGAGACAGGGTCCCTCACATGGCAGATGGACTCTGCCAGTTTGCTCATCAGTACAACAACAAGGTCCTCATCTGTAAAGTAAGAGTGACTCCTGACACTTGAACCCTGTTTACATGTGTCAGATTTGTTTAAACCCGTTCATTTATGCTCTGTGTTGCAGCGATGCTATGAAGGAGGCAGAGAGGTGATAGTTGTGCCCAAGACATCGGCTTCCAGTGACAACCCATGGTTTGGACTGGCCAAATATGCCTGGTCAGGGTGAGTACACAAACACACACACACACACACTGTTATGAGGGCTGTAACATTGATTTAGGGTGGGGGTGGTGAGGTGAAATAGTGAGGTCTCTATTGCTATATTGCTCTAACACCTTTGTGTATGTGTTGGTGATGAGCTGGTGCCGTCTCTTTTTCCGTATATGTAGTTTAATGATTTTGTAATGATCTGTAATTCGTCAATAAACAATTAAACAAATCCAAACACGAACCATATTATGTATTCACCCTTTATTTGTAAAAGTTAAAAAATGAATAAAAATATTGTTAAAAAAAAAAAAAAATCCAAACACAACTCCTAAAAGACAACGTGAATGCTTTTTGATTTATCGGAATCCCTAACGTTAACTTGAAAAGCCCAAGTTTCCCCTTTGCGACAACTGACAGGAAGTTAAGAAACGGGCTTATATTTGAGTGTAAGTTGTAAGTGACACGCCATGTATATATTCCATTGCATCTTATTAACTGTCTGTTCGGCTCCCTCCCTCCCTCCCTCACTCCCTCCCTCCCTCGCTCCCTCCCTCCCCTCAGCTTTGTGTTGGAGTGTGCGAGTTGTGGCGTCATCTACCGCAGCAGACAGTACTGGATGGGAAACCAGGACCCGGAGAGCAATGTGGTGCGATCTGAGGTCAAGCATGTCTGGGAGGGCGTAAGTATCTCCATTCACCTGTCGACTGGTGGTTGCGTCAGAGAGCTTTGTTTGTCTGCGTCTGAAATATTGACTGTCTTTGCACTTTGGATGTCACCTGAGCAAATCTTATCAGTTCACCTTTTTTTGTCACTTGGAGCATATCTTAATCTGTCTTAACTATCGGACAGTATGTCTCAATGAATGTCTGAAACTTTACTGTTGTGATATTACGGTAGAAAACATGTCTTTTTGATGTGTTAAACACGTGGAATCTTGTTCTGTGACTGACTCGAACTGTGAAGCGGTAGAAGATGTATGTATGGATGGACATTCATAAAAGATAGGTGTGTAATGAATGTATTATATTGGTGACATACAGAGAGACAGCATTTTATATTATCATTATTAGTTTTTATTACTTTTACCTCAGCTGCCTCCCCTGACCACACGTCCCTGTTCCCAGTCGTGTCACAGATTCTTATTCTTTACTTACTGGCTTTAAAAAACATGTGTTTACTCTTTAACCCTCTGCACCATTGTTCTTTTTTAACGCTGCTCTGTCTTCCAGTCGGACATGTACCTGGCCAACCACCAGAATGCTGCCCAGAGGATCCTGGACGGGATGAACTACGTTATTCAGTCAGTGTCAGAGTACAGCACTGGCCCCACCAAAGCGGTCACTGCTTGGCTCACTGACCAGGTGGCTCCGCCCTACTGGAGACCCAACGTAGAGATCACTGTGAGTTGGAAGAACTAAAGCTGAGACACGTAAAAACAGCATTCAGCAGCTGAATATTACTCACTTTATTATATTATTACTTACTGTTGCCGTATAACATCTGTGATACTGATCATGACTGTCCTCCTCCTCCTCCTCAGGCCTGTCATGGCTGTCAGAAGGTGTTTGAGGAGGGAGAGAGGAAACACCATTGTCGAGCCTGTGGAGAGGGTTTCTGCCACCCGTGCTCCAGCCACAGGATGCCGGTCCCAGAGCGGGGTTGGGGTAGTGGTCCTGTCAGGGTCTGTAAAGCCTGCTACCGCCAGGGAGGCCCAGCAGACAGTGGCAGTCAGAGTAAGTTTAACACGACACAGAAAACCTTGAAACGAGCCAATCAGAGATGACACACTTCATATGTCGTCTTAACATGATATTTGTCTGAGGTACTGACACCTAGTGGGGACTCAAGGGAATAGATTTTAGCCACTTAACAAAAAGTGAGGGAGTGGCTCTTGTTCCGTGTCTAGAAGGCAGTGATACAAACAAACAGACTCTAAAGAACCTGTTGCTTTTAAAAATGGCCAAATCATTTGAAACATTGAGCTTTACATTAAGTTATAATATGAGCACCTACCTTCCCTCAGCCCATGTGAAAAGATGCAATTAACTGTGATGAATCTGAGCAAATACTGCAATAACTCAGCAGTCGGAACACATAACCTGCGTCTTTCTCTGTTTCTCTGTTTGATTCTGTTCAGTGTGTAAGGTGGAGCCTCGTGGTCTAATAGCTCGCCGGGTGACGGAGGTGGCTCAGACCACACTGGACTTAGTGACCACAGCTGCAGACTATCCTATCTGTGAGTGCAGCACACACCTTTATCTCTGTAGTGTCAAGGATTTTATACAACAAACTCATGACTCATCTTATTATAACATCTGATTCACCAACGGAAACTTTAATAAGCATTATTTTAAAGGGACTGGGTAATATATGGATATTATCTATATCATGACACGAGACGAGATATGGTCTTTTGATATCGTCATATTGTGATAAGACATCTGTGATGAGTATTCCTGGTTTTAAAGGCTGTTGGTGCTGGCAGCGTGTGAACACGTATGAAACATGAGTGGTCATCATTATTATTATAGCATTATAAATACAGAACATTTACATGGAATCAGCTCCATATGGTGAACAGTCACTTGATAACAGTTAGAGCTTTCTATTGTCAGAGCACATATAACGTACAGTAGGTACAGGTTTCTGTATTCTTGTATCGACTGTACCCACATGTTTATCATGTTTGACATAATATCACCACAGTGGGCTCTCGTTGCCACTTGCTCCTGTAGCTTCTGTGTGTGAGTCAAACCTTTATCCTTAATTTAACATTTAAAGCCAAAGAAATAAAGCCGGTATTATCTTAAATGAAAGGTTGTAAGTGTATTTTAAGATCACGTAATACATAAACACTAGACTTTTATTGTGGGGGCACTTTTATTGTGTATTTTCAGTATAAACATTTCATAAGTCCAGAGAAACAAACTTTCTGTCCACATACATCTCTAGTATAATTATTATTATTATTATTTGGTTCTATCATTATTATATACATTATTTAGAAGCTATATTCTCCAGGCTTATCTTTAAGTGTGTCACAAATAATAAATGAAATTGTTTTGATTTATATTGTGATATATATTAATATTGAATGACATTACATATAGTCCAGTATTGTTTCCTCTTGTTATCGATGACAGCTCTGTTACAACAATCTTTAAGTATTCATAATAATACTAAGGCCCCTGACCACTTTGATTAAACACCTTAAACTTTAATAGCATAAATAAATATTTAATGGGTTACTGCTGTCTGTCTGAGGGATGTGTTTGCTTCCTCACTGTTAAAGGAGATGGAGATGAAAACTCATTTACTCCCCTCAGGTTTCGTGAAAGAAGTGGCTCGACCGGACTACTGGGTGCCAGACCATGATATCACTCAGTGTCACCAGTGCTCCAAAACCTTCTCTCCAGTCATGTCCAAGCACCACTGCAGGGCGTGTGGACAGGGTGTGTGCGGCGCCTGCTCCACACACATCAGGCCTGTGCCTTCCCGAGGCTGGGACCATCCCGTCAGAGTGTGTGACGGCTGCCACGCCCGCACAGATGCTCTGTGATCGTGACATCACATGACTTCTCAAGAGCTGCACTAAGTCTTCCTATGATGACGAACCAAAACTGTGAGTTCAGGCACTGCGACTCCAAGGAAGTGAGGAGGATGGACTTGACAGTAATAATAGAGCTGAATGTAATGTTTTCAGATGACGGGCACACTGCTTCCATCATCCATCATCCATCCTTCCATCATGATAGCAGAGCTATCGCAGTAATCATTTCTCCTCTAAGCACACACATATGCAACAGCATTGACATTGCAGTCGCCTCCATGCAGTTCTTATAAACTCCTCCCACTTTCCCTAATGCACTGTTCCATGGCCATGTGTGCTGTGAAAGGCTGTTAATACCTGGATATAAAATAAAACGTCAAAGTGTTCCAGAGCATGTTTGTGCTCATTAAACAGTCAAATCATCATCATCATCATCAAGTTAACAATGACAGAGACTTTGACGTTGTCACTCCACAGTGGATCGTCTGCCTCTGGTTTCCTCTTCCTGTCGTCCTTCACAACATGCGTGCACACACACGACCCTCTGCAGCGCTCAGTGAATCACACCAACGGTGGTCGTTGTTAACCGGTTGTGAAACAATAACTGCTCCAGTCCTTGTTCAGAGACTTCATTCCTCTTTGTTGTCGTCGTCCTTGTTCGTTCATTTGCTTTCTCGCAGCAGTGCAGCAGACTCCATGTTCTTCATGTGTACGATCAGTTACTTTAAAAGAGATGCGTTGGGAATAGTGGGAAACTTCAGAATGATTGTTCAACACTTTCCATCACAACCTTACATTCAACTCTCTGCAGTCTCTTAAGAGTTGAGGTTGCACGGACTCCTCTACTGAAGCGTTCCAACCAAAGTGAAAGCTTGTGTCTGTATCACTCAGGGCTACAGCTGTGTGTGTGTGTGTGTGTGCGTGTGCGCGTGCGTGTGTGTGTGTGTGTGCGTGCGTGCTTTCACACAAGTCTTCATTCTTTTCAGGGCTTTCTACCTTATGTTCAAAGACAGTCAGTCTGTCAGAGTGACAGTGAAGTGTCTGAATCAGTGTTGAAACGATAGAAAGATACAGTCTGTGCTGTAACATGTGATCATCATATGAAACTCACTGTCCTGGTGTTTTTAAAGGCAGTAATATTATATCAGAATACAGATGATTTTAAGTCACTTTGTGTGTGTCACTAACTGGATATTTTAAAGGGACAGTTCACACACACACACACAGTGTTTGTAGGGCTGCAATCTTTCATTGATTAGTACATTTATCTTTAACTATTTTTAAAATTGTTTTTTTAACAATTAAAACACATGTTCAGATCATTCCACTTCTTAAATGTGAATGTTTTCTTTGCTTCAAAACGATTCATCCAACAAATTCAAACGTGTATTATTTGAAGGCACTTTACAATTATTCTAATGATTTCACATGTATAAAATAAAATGTTGCCCCATTCACCACTGAAAGAACCATTGATCCTAAATAGTTGTGATAATCATTTTGTGTTTATACATTAACACGACCTGTATAATAAAAAAATTAGAATTACAAAGTGAGTCGTGTTTTATTACACATCGTTTAAAGACATAACATTTATTTTGAATGCTATTGATGCTAAATAGTCAGAAAGTGTAAATATTAATTTAGTGTTTAGAGTTTTAATCAGCTGTCAAACATTTCACTCAGCTGTTTTGACTGATCTTACAATGTCTTTGTCGAGTGACATACAACCACATTAAGTTACTAATAAAACCATGTCCAAGTGTCTCTTATACACTTTCCTCCTATTCTATTAGAACAGTGAGGACAAGTCCTTTATTGTGGACATCAGAAGATGAACATGAGACAAAAAGATGAACATTTCAGCTTTTACATCTGGATCTGATTGACAACATAGAAAGTAGCATCTTTAGTTTGGACCCAGCCATTTTTCATGTGAGCAAAAGTATGTGAACAGATCGACTTCAAAAGGATTCAAGTGAATAAGATTTAATATTTAGTTGCAAATCCTTTGATTTCAATAAGTGCATCAATCCTCAGTCGAAATGGAATAAATAAAAACATACATTAATATGGCTATGAAATAAATAAATAACATTAATCTTTTCAGGAGACTTTTATTTCCAAACGCCACTTATTTCCGGAGACTTTTATTTTGTTACGTCACATCTATTCCCAGGCTGTCTTTCATGCAAATGAGGTCCTCCGTACTGGAACTGCGGTCAAGTGAGCCGTCATTCGTCTTCATCAACGTTTTTAAGTGCGCTCGTGTCGTCGTCGTCGAACTTACGGCGAATGCGTCTGAGAATGTCAGCGTTAGTTTGAGATCGATCACTTCCGGTTTTCAAAATAAGACGTTACTAATACAAGCGCGATCAATCGAGCTGATTTTAAGACATTGATTTTTACTGTACTATAACAACACATTGGCCCATAAGTTCTGACAGTGGTTGACACAGTTGACCTCAGGGGCATGCTGACTACTCCCTCACTCATTATCAAACAATTTTACTGTATCATTTTTGAGAAATAAAGCCTCAAATTTGTCTCTTTTTTTCACAGAAAAAGGCAGAAAACTCGAAAGAAAAAGAGAAAGTACAGACGAGCTCTCATTTGGCACATTTTAGAAACATCTGTGCCATTTGTATTTTCTCACGTGTTAAATTTGACTTTTATATCACTACTAGTGTTCAATAAAACACTTTATGGCCTTGTTTCACGTCCATATATTTTCCATTCCAAAAACGAACACCAGATGTCTCAATCGATAGCTGTTCGGAAGATCCACCTCCAGCTTTGAGGTTTGAGTGAGGCCCATTTTCAACATTTGTTTTCAGGTTAAAACTAGTGTATGTGGTTATCTAGTAATGTAGTAATGTTATTCAGTGATCCAGGTCCAGCTCTTGGTAGTTTTGTGTAGTGTATCTGAATAACATATTTTGTGTTAATGGGTGTATGTACTGCCTCTCTGGATAAACCCCACCCATTACATTTAACTTTTATCTTCCCAGGCTTTCTCACCAACCGTCCTCCTCTGGCCACACCCCCAATGTTATTCTTTGGCTTTTATCTTCATCATGTGTCATCTCAAGAAGGCTTTTATTTGAACACAAACGACACTCAAACCTGCAAATGTATTTATTTTGAAACAGGAAAACAAACTGCAGGCAGTACTGCAGTAACACATGGCTCAGAGATAATCCTGACCATTACCTGTAAATTACCACTTCAGAGGAATGATGGTGAGTTTGTTGCTTCTGATGCAGTTTTTTTTTTTTTTTTTTTTGTTGTTGTTGTTTTTAATCATTTGTTCTGTAAAAACACTGCATTTCTGGTTTTCAGTGCAGATAAATGGCTTCACTCCTCAGTAACTGATGGTGTCCCACAGGGGTCTGTCCTAAGACCACTCCTATTCACTCTTCAAATCAATAGTTTCTCACATTTCAATTGTCAGTCACAGAACCTGCTCACGGTTAGCTTGTTGAGTCTGTGTCTCTTTACAAATATCTGGGCTTTAAAGTGCTGACATATCATTGCTTAGGTGGTCTGACTTGTTTTTATTTATTCATTTACTGAACCACATAAATCAGTTGAGAACCAATTCTCACTTACAATGACGGCCCAGACAAGAGGCAGCACAACAACGACTGGAATAATCTAGAAAATAATGTGAAACTGTAGGATCTGCTCATATTGGACTCTTTGAGGCAGGAACATCTGACTGTAGAGGTTCCTGTCGATATTGTATTGACATTTTTTCTGTATGCTGTATGTTTGAATAGTCTATGACTTTGATGTTCTGATGCCTGCCTGAGTCAAGACACTCATAGCCTACAAAGGGTTTTATTCCTGTTTTTTTGTGTTTTGATTTCAGGGTTTTATTCTTTTACTCGCTCTGATCCCAGCAGCCATCTGTGCACCGGTGTTTCCTCCAGTTGACTGCACTGATGTGTACAATGGAGGCTCTGAATACAGTGGTGTGTATCTACCCAGCAGGACGTGTCCGGGTCTACTGCGACATGGGCTGTGAAGAGGAAAGTGTGAAATGAACTGTACGTATATGTTCCATCATCATTTGTATGTTTACATTGTTGTTCTATTCTTCTGTCATTGAAGTGCTGCTCGTCTAATGTCATGCTTCTCTGCCCGCTAAAAGTTAATGGTTCCATACAGTTTTTTACCATCTGTTCCATTCTTGTGAATGTGGTGGATATGTCCACAAATCCATGAAGGAGTTTCTCCAAATGTGATTGGTTGGCAGACAGACAGGTAGGTAGACAGGTGGATATGTAAGTAAGTAGGTAGGTAGGTCAGAAGGAACTGTGACGATCTCAGTTTTACAACCTTATATCAGTACTGGATGGGACCAGTACAGAACTGGATTTGAACTATCAGGAGAATTCTGGCTGGGTAAGAGTTTGACTGTCCCTGGATATCAACCTTGTCCTCCAGGGCTGGAGAACATCCATCTCCTTACTCAGAGCAAGAGCTATGAACTGAAGGTAGAGATGGAGGACTTTGAGGGCAACAAAGCCTACGTCTATTATTCCACCAAGCTGTTGTTGCCCGGGATTCCAAAACACTGGTCAAAATGTGACTCCAAAACAAAGGATTCTGCTTATAGAGTGATTTTGGTACAAAAATCTGACATTTATCAACTTTAATATCATGTTTCTTTTTAAGTTGTGTTTTTGCAATGTTTAAGTGTTTTTTGGAGTAGAGTGAATGCAAGTTTATCACAGACTTGAAAATGTTGATATTAGGGCTGCACAAAAAAAAAACATGATCTCAATTCACAACTACACATGCTCTCATTTCTAAATGATAACGATTCTTCTGCATTTTATTTCATGAGTTGCAAATAGACATAATTTTCCCTGGTTATGACCTCACAAGTCGTGGTCTCAATTCTAAGCAAAAAACAAACAAACTGTGATTCAAATTTATTCCAGAATCGTACAGCTCTAATTGAGATATCTCAGGACTGGAGTCATGCCTGCTCTGGCTGTTTTCATTCTCATGAAAAGCACCAGGGGGCAGTATAAGTGTGACAGGTTCTGCGATATGAAGTCATTATTTTACTCTTTCTTTTTTATTCAGGCATTCATTCACTATCCATGATGGTATGACGTTCTCTATGTCTGACAAAGACCAGGACGTCAGTGGACAAAACTGTGCTGAGCTCTACCAGGGAGCATGGTGGTACAACAACTGTCAAGCTGCTAATCCTACCGGTGTTTACTCATGGGGCTGCACCTCAACCTACGGGATCGGAATCACCTGGAAGACTTGGAGAGGATTTTATTAGTCTCTGAAGTCAATCGAAATGAAGATACGACCTAAAGAGTGATGTCAGATGTCAGATTATCATGCTCATTACATGCACTGCCTGGCCAAAAAAACAGCCACACTGTAGGACAGTCTTTTGTAGAGGTTGACCAATATTTTTTTTTTCTGTGACCAATGATGATGATGATACTATGGGAGTGTTTTATTTCTAACTAACTTTTTATGGTGATTTTCTTAATTTCTTTTTTCTTAATTTTTAAAATCAGTCCAAATTGTCGTCCAAATTTTGATAAAAAAGTCATAGTATTGTATGTCGTCCAAATTTTGACAAAAAAGTCAGTTTAGTATGTCGTCCAAAATGTGACAAAAAAGTCATAGTTTAGTATGTCGTCCAAAACCAGTCAAAAAAGTCATAGTTTAGTATGTCGTCAAAAAAGTCATAGTTTAGTATGTCGTCCAAAATTGGTCAAAAAAGTTGTAGTTTAGTATTCTTTTCTTTTCTATATTACTTTAAAATTTTTTGGTCAAAAAAGTTGTAGTTTAGTATTCTTTTCTTTTCTATATTACTTTGATGATTGATTTGGTTGATTTGATGTTTTTTTTACTTAAGAATAGAATAGCAAGTATAATCATTATGATATCTTAATTTGATAAAAGCGATCAATTTGATATGTTACTTTGACAAGTATGATCACCTTGAACTGTTTGATTCAATTTATGGTTTGATGGTGTTGAAGAATGCATTAAGATTCTCAGTTGTTTGGATTGCTTCTTGATATTTTTTAATATAGATATTTAATGATGTTTAGTAACTGTGTGTGGTTTGTTGTTTATTGTACTTAATAGGTCAAAATAAAATATGTAATCGGTGATGTAACTCCTTGTTGTAACCACTGGAGGGCAGTGAGCACTTTCTTTGTTAAATGTCATGTGATGAATAAAGATTTCATAGATGAACAGCTTTTGCAGTTCAAAGAGAACCAACCAAGCAGCACTTTTATTCATTTATGGATCTATTGACATAAATATTACCCAAAGAGGAGTGTTATTTCTAACAATTACATCAGTAATGAACTTCTGTCAAATACAAGTTACAACTTTGTTAACACTGGAGAAAAAAATAGGGTCAGAAATACAAAGGAATCTGTTTTTGACATGACTTCAAATTTTGACAAAAAAGTCTTAGTTTAGTATGTCGTCCAAAACCAGACAAAAAAGTCATAGTTTAGTATGTCGTCCAGAATCAGTCAAAAAAGTCCTAGTTTAGTATGTCGTCCAAATTTTGACAAAAATGTCATAGTTTAGTATGTCGTCCAAATTTTGACAAAAAAAGTCATAGTTTAGTATGTCGTCCAAATTTTGACAAAAAAGTCAGAGTATAGTATGTCGTCCAAAATCGGTCAAAAAAGTCTTAGTTTAGTATGTCGTCCAAATTCTGACAAAAATGTCATAGTTTAGTATGTCGTCCAAATTTTGACAAAAATGTCATAGTTTAGTATGTCGTCCAAAATTTTGACAAAAAAAGTCTTAGTTTAGTAAGTCGTCCAAATTTTGACAAAAAAAGTCTTAGTTTAGTATGTCGTCCAAATTCTGACAAAAATGTCATAGTTTAGTATGTCGTCCAAATTTTGACAAAAAAAGTCTTAGTTTAGTATGTCGTCCAAATTTTGCCAAAAAAGTCATAGTATAGTATGTCGTCCAAATTTTGCCAAAAAAGTCATAGTATAGTATGTCGTCCAAATTTTGACATAAAAGTCAAAGTTTTGTATGTCGTCCAAATTCTGACAAAAATGTCATAGTTTAGTATGTTGTCCAAATTTTGACAAAAAAGTCATAGTTTAGTATGTCGTCCAAATTTTGACAAAAAAGTCTTAGTTTAGTATGTCGTCCAAATTTTGACAAAAAGTCATAGTTTAGTATGTCGTCCAAATTTTGACAAAAATGTCATAGTATAGTATGTCGTCCAAATTTTGACAAAAAAGTCTTAGTTTAGTATGTCGTCCAAATTTTGACAAAAAAAGTCTTAGTTTAGTATGTCGTCCAAATTTCGACCAAAAAGTCTTAGTTTAGTATGTCGTCCAAATTTTGACAAAAAAGTCATAGTTTAGTATGTCGTCCGAATTTTGACAAAAAAGTCATAGTATAGTATGACGTCCAAAATCAGTCAAAAAAGTCATAGTATAGTATGTCGTCCAAATTTTGACAAAAAAAGTCATAGTTTAGTATGTCGTCCAAATTTTGACAAAAAAGTCAGAGTATAGTATGTCGTCCAAAATCGGTCAAAAAAGTCTTAGTTTAGTATGTCGTCCAAATTCTGACAAAAATGTCATAGTTTAGTATGTCGTCCAAATTTTGACAAAAATGTCATAGTTTAGTATGTCGTCCAAAATTTTGACAAAAAAAGTCTTAGTTTAGTAAGTCATCCAAATTTTGACAAAAAAAGTCTTAGTTTAGTATGTCGTCCAAATTCTGACAAAAATGTCATAGTTTAGTATGTCGTCCAAATTTTGACAAAAAAGTCATAGTTTAGTATGTTGTCCAAACATTCAAAAAAGTCTTAGTTTAGTATGTCGTCCAAATTTTGACAAAAAAGTCATAGTATAGTATGTCGTCCAAAATCATTCAAAAAAGTCTTAGTTTAGTATGTCGTCCAAATTTCGACAAAAAAGTCATAGTTTAGTATGTCGTCCAAATTTTGACAAAAATGTCATAGTTTAGTATGTCGTCCAAATTTTGACAAAAAAGTCATAGTTTAGTAAGTCATCCAAATTTTGACAAAAAAAGTCTTAGTTTAGTATGTCGTCCAAATTCTGACAAAAATGTCATAGTTTAGTATGTCGTCCAAATTTTGACAAAAAAGTCATAGTTTAGTATGTCGTCCAAAATCAGTCAAAAAAGTCTTAGTTTAGTATGTCGTCCAAAATCATTCAAAAAAGTCTTAGATAAGTATGTCGTCCAAAATCATTCAAAAAAGTCTTAGTTTAGTATGTCGTCCATAATCAGTCAAAAAAGTCTTAGTTTAGTATGTCGTCCAAAATCAGTCAAAAAAGTCATAGTTTAGTATGTCGTCCAAATGTGACAAAAAAGTCTTAGTTTAGTATGTTGTCCAAAATGTGACAAAAAAGTCTTAGTTTAGTATGTCGTCCAAATTTTGACAAAAAAGTCATAGTTCAGTATGTCGTCCAAATTTTGACAAAAAAGTCATAGTTTAGTATGTCGTCCAAAATGTGACAAAAAAGTCTTAGTTTAGTATGTCGTCCAAAATCAGTCAAAAAAGTCTTAGTTTAGTATGTCGTCCAAATTTTGACAAAAAAAGTCATAGTTTAGTATGTCGTCCAAATTTTGACAAAAAAGTCATAGTTTAGTATGTCGTCCAAAATCAGTCAAAAAAGTCTTAGTTTAGTATGTCGTCCAAAATCATTCAAAAAAGTCTTAGATAAGTATGTCGTCCAAAATCATTCAAAAAAGTCTTAGTTTAGTATGTCGTCCATAATCAGTCAAAAAAGTCTTAGTTTAGTATGTCGTCCAAAATCAGTCAAAAAAGTCATAGTTTAGTATGTCGTCCAAATGTGACAAAAAAGTCTTAGTTTAGTATGTTGTCCAAAATGTGACAAAAAAGTCTTAGTTTAGTATGTCGTCCAAATTTTGACAAAAAAGTCATAGTTCAGTATGTCGTCCAAATTTTGACAAAAAAGTCATAGTTTAGTATGTCGTCCAAATTTTGACAAAAAAGTCATAGTTTAGTATGTCGTCCAAAATCAGTCAAAAAAGTCTTAGTTTAGTATGTCGTCCAAATTTTGACCAAAAAGTCATAGTTTAGTATGTCGTCCAAATTTTGACAAAAAAGTCATAGTTTAGTATGTCGTCCAAAATCATTCAAAAAAGTCTTAGTTTAGTATGTCGTCCAAAATCAGTCAAAAAAGTCTTAGTTTAGTATGTCGTCCAAAATCAGTCAAAAAAGTCTTAGTTTAGTATGTCGTCCAAAATGTGACAAAAAAGTCTTAGTTTAGTATGTCGTCGAAATTTCGACAAAAAAGTCATAGTTTAGTATGTCGTCCAAATTCTGACAAAAAAGTCATAGTTTAGTATGGCTTCCAAATTTTGACTAAAAAAGTCTTCGTTTAGTATGTCGTCCAAATTTTGACAAAAATGTCATAGTTTAGTATGTCGTCCAAATTTTTTCAAAAAAGTCATAGTTTAGTATGTCGTCCAAAATCAGTCAAAAAAGTCATAGTTTAGTATGTCGTCCAAATTTTGACAAAAAAGTCATAGTTTAGTATGTTGTCCAAATTTTGACAAAAAGTCATAGTTTAGTATGTCGTCCAAAATCAGTCAAAAAAGTCATAGTTTAGTATGTCGTCCAAATTCTGACAAAAAAGTCATAGTTTAGTATGGCTTCCAAATTTTGACTAAAAAAGTCTTCGTTTAGTATGTCGTCCAAATTTTGACAAAAATGTCATAGTTTAGTATGTCGTCCAAATTTTTTCAAAAAAGTCATAGTTTAGTATGTCGTCCAAAATCAGTCAAAAAAGTCATAGTTTAGTATGTCGTCCAAAATCATTCAAAAAAGTCTTAGTTTAGTATGTCGTCCAAATTTTGACAAAAAAAGCCTTAGTTTAGTATGTCGTCCAAATTTTGACAAAAAAGTCATAGTTTAGTATGTCGTCCAAATTTTGACAAAAAAGTCATAGTTTAGTATGTCGTCCAAAATCTATCAAAAAAGTCTTAGATTAGTATGTCGTCCAAAATCATTCAAAAAAGTCTTAGTTTAGTATGTCGTCCAAAATCATTCAAAAAAGTCTTAGTTTAGTATGTCGTCCAAATTTTGACAAAAAAGTCTTAGTTTAGTATGTCGTCCAAATTTTGACAAAAAAAGTCATAGTTTAGTATGTCGTCCAAATTTTGACAAAAAAGTCATAGTTTAGTATGTCGTCCAAAATCAGTCAAAAAAGTCTTAGTTTAGTATGTCGTCCAAAATCATTCAAAAAAGTCTTAGATAAGTATGTCGTCCAAAATCATTCAAAAAAGTCTTAGTTTAGTATGTCGTCCATAATCAGTCAAAAAAGTCTTAGTTTAGTATGTCGTCCAAAATCAGTCAAAAAAGTCATAGTTTAGTATGTCGTCCAAATGTGACAAAAAAGTCTTAGTTTAGTATGTTGTCCAAAATGTGCCAAAAAAGTCTTAGTTTAGTATGTCGTCCAAATTTTGACAAAAAAGTCATAGTTCAGTATGTCGTCCAAATTTTGACAAAAAAGTCATAGTTTAGTATGTCGTCCAAAATGTGACAAAAAAGTCATAGTTTAGTATGTCGTCCAAAATCAGTCAAAAAAGTCTTAGTTTAGTATGTCGTCCAAATTTTGACCAAAAAGTCATAGTTTAGTATGTCGTCCAAATTTTGACAAAAAAGTCATAGTTTAGTATGTCGTCCAAAATCATTCAAAAAAGTCTTAGTTTAGTATGTCGTCCAAAATCAGTCAAAAAAGTCTTAGTTTAGTATGTCGTCCAAAATCAGTCAAAAAAGTCTTAGTTTAGTATGTCGTCCAAAATGTGACAAAAAAGTCTTAGTTTAGTATGTCGTCGAAATTTCGACAAAAAAGTCATAGTTTAGTATGTCGTCCAAATTTTGACAAAAAGTCATAGTTTAGTATGTCGTCCAAAATCAGTCAAAAAAGTCATAGTTTAGTATGTTGTCCAAAATCATTCAAAAAAGTCTTAGTTTAGTATGTCGTCCAAATTTTGACAAAAAAGTCATAGTTTAGTATGTCGTCCAAATTTTGACAAAAAAGTCATAGTTTAGTATGTCGTCCAAAATCAGTCAAAAAAGTCTTAGTTTAGTATGTCGTCCAAAATCATTCAAAAAAGTCTTAGATAAGTATGTCGTCCAAAATCATTCAAAAAAGTCTTAGTTTAGTATGTCGTCCATAATCAGTCAAAAAAGTCTTAGTTTAGTATGTCGTCCAAAATCAGTCAAAAAAGTCATAGTTTAGTATGTCGTCCAAATGTGACAAAAAAGTCTTAGTTTAGTATGTTGTCCAAAATGTGACAAAAAAGTCTTAGTTTAGTATGTCGTCCAAATTTTGACAAAAAAGTCATAGTTCAGTATGTCGTCCAAATTTTGACAAAAAAGTCATAGTTTAGTATGTCGTCCAAAATGTGACAAAAAAGTCTTAGTTTAGTATGTCGTCCAAAATCAGTCAAAAAAGTCATAGTTTAGTATGTCGTCCAAAATCAGTCAAAAAAGTCTTAGTTTAGTATGTCGTCCAAATTTTGACCAAAAAGTCATAGTTTAGTATGTCGTCCAAATTTTGACAAAAAAGTCATAGTTTAGTATGTCGTCCAAAATCATTCAAAAAAGTCTTAGTTTAGTATGTCGTCCAAAATCAGTCAAAAAAGTCTTAGTTTAGTATGTCGTCCAAAATCAGTCAAAAAAGTCTTAGTTTAGTATGTCGTCCAAAATGTGACAAAAAAGTCTTAGTTTAGTATGTCGTCGAAATTTCGACAAAAAAGTCATAGTTTAGTATGTCGTCCAAATTTTGACAAAAAGTCATAGTTTAGTATGTCGTCCAAAATCAGTCAAAAAAGTCATAGTTTAGTATGTTGTCCAAAATCATTCAAAAAAGTCTTAGTTTAGTATGTCGTCCAAATTTTGACAAAAAAGTCATAGTTTAGTATGTCGTCCAAATTTTGACAAAAAAGTCATAGTTTAGTATGTCGTCCAAAATCAGTCAAAAAAGTCTTAGTTTAGTATGTCGTCCAAAATCATTCAAAAAAGTCTTAGATAAGTATGTCGTCCAAAATCATTCAAAAAAGTCTTAGTTTAGTATGTCGTCCATAATCAGTCAAAAAAGTCTTAGTTTAGTATGTCGTCCAAAATCAGTCAAAAAAGTCATAGTTTAGTATGTCGTCCAAATGTGACAAAAAAGTCTTAGTTTAGTATGTTGTCCAAAATGTGACAAAAAAGTCTTAGTTTAGTATGTCGTCCAAATTTTGACAAAAAAGTCATAGTTCAGTATGTCGTCCAAATTTTGACAAAAAAGTCATAGTTTAGTATGTCGTCCAAAATGTGACAAAAAAGTCTTAGTTTAGTATGTCGTCCAAAATCAGTCAAAAAAGTCTTAGTTTAGTATGTCGTCCAAAATCAGTCAAAAAAGTCATAGTTTAGTATGTCGTCCAAATGTGACAAAAAAGTCATAGTTTAGTATGTCGTCCAAAATCAGTCAAAAAAGTCTTAGTTTAGTATGTCGTCCAAAATCAGTCAAAAAAGTCTTAGTTTAGTATGTCGTCCAAAATCAGTCAAAAAAGTCTTAGTTTAGTATGTCGTCCAAAATCAGTCAAAAAAGTCATAGTTTAGTATGTCGTCCAAAATCATTCAAAAAAGTCTTAGTTTAGTATGTCGTCCAAATTTTGACAAAAAAAGCCTTAGTTTAGTATGTCGTCCAAATTTTGACAAAAAAGTCATAGTTTAGTATGTCGTCCAAATTTTGACAAAAAAGCCTTAGTTTAGTATGTCGTCCAAATTTTGACAAAAAAGTCATAGTTTAGTATGTCGTCCAAAATCATTCAAAAAAGTCTTAGTTTAGTATGTCGTCCAAAATCATTCAAAAAAGTCTTAGTTTAGTATGTCGTCCAAAATCATTCAAAAAAGTCTTAGTTTAGTATGTCGTCCAAAATCAGTCAAAAAAGTCTTAGTTTAGTATGTCGTCCAAAATCAGTCAAAAAAGTCATAGTTTAGTATGTCGTCCAAATGTGACAAAAAAGTCTTAGTTTAGTATGTCGTCCAAAATGTGACAAAAAAGTCTTAGTTTAGTATGTCGTCCAAATTTCGACAAAAAAGTCATAGTTTAGTATGTCGTCGAAATTTTGACTAAAAAGTCATAGTTTAGTATGTCGTCCAAAATCAGTCAAAAAAGTCATAGTTTAGTATGTCGTCCAAAATCATTCAAAAAAGTCTTAGTTTAGTATGTCGTCCAAATTTTGACAAAAAAAGCCTTAGTTTACTATGTCGTCCAAATTTTGACAAAAAAGTCATAGTTTAGTATGTCGTCCAAATTTTGACAAAAAAGTCATAGTTTAGTATGTCGTCCAAAATCATTCAAAAAAGTCTTAGTTTAGTATGTCGTCCAAAATCATTCAAAAAAGTCTTAGTTTAGTATGTCGTCCAAAATCATTCAAAAAAGTCTTAGTTTAGTATGTCGTCCAAATTTTGACAAAAAAGTCTTAGTTTAGTATGTCGTCCAAATTTTGACAAAAAAAGTCATAGTTTAGTATGTCGTCCAAATTTTGACAAAAAAGTCATAGTTTAGTATGTCGTCCAAAATCAGTCAAAAAAGTCTTAGTTTAGTATGTCGTCCAAAATCATTCAAAAAAGTCTTAGATAAGTATGTCGTCCAAAATCATTCAAAAAAGTCTTAGTTTAGTATGTCGTCCATAATCA
Organism: Solea solea; assembly: GCF_958295425.1. Taxonomy (NCBI): domain Eukaryota; kingdom Metazoa; phylum Chordata; class Actinopteri; order Pleuronectiformes; family Soleidae; genus Solea; species Solea solea. The sequence continues at coordinate 29,921,981 of NC_081140.1, read as the reverse complement.
GTCAAAAAAGTCTTAGTTTAGTATGTCGTCCAAAATCAGTCAAAAAAGTCATAGTTTAGTATGTCGTCCAAATGTGACAAAAAAGTCTTAGTTTAGTATGTTGTCCAAAATGTGACAACAAAGTCTTAGTTTAGTATGTCGTCCAAATTTTGACAAAAAAGTCATAGTTCAGTATGTCGTCCAAATTTTGACAAAAAAGTCATAGTTTAGTATGTCGTCCAAAATGTGACAAAAAAGTCTTAGTTTAGTATGTCGTCCAAAATCAGTCAAAAAAGTCTAAGTTTAGTATGTCGTCCAAAATCAGTCAAAAAAGTCATAGTTTAGTATGTCGTCCAAAATCAGTCAAAAAAGTCATGGTTTAGTATGTCGTCCAAATGTGACAAAAAAGTCTTAGTTTAGTATGTCGTCCAAAATCAGTCAAAAAAGTCTTAGTTTAGTATGTCGTCCAAAATCAGTCAAAAAAGTCATAGTTTAGTATGTCGTCCAAAATCAGTCAAAAAAGTCATAGTTTAGTATGTCGTCCAAAATCATTCAAAAAAGTCTTAGTTTAGTATGTCGTCCATAATCAGTCAAAAAAGTCTTAGTTTAGTATGTCGTCCAAAATCAGTCAAAAAAGTCATAGTTTAGTATGTCGTCCAAAATCATTCAAAAAAGTCTTAGTTTAGTATGTCGTCCAAAATCATTCAAAAAAGTCTTAGTTTAGTATGTCGTCCAAAATCATTCAAAAAAGTCTTAGTTTAGTATGTCGTCCAAATTTTGACAAAAAAGTCTTAGTTTAGTATGTCGTCCAAATTTTGACAAAAAAAGTCATAGTTTAGTATGTCGTCCAAATTTTGACAAAAAAGTCATAGTTTAGTATGTCGTCCAAAATCAGTCAAAAAAGTCTTAGTTTAGTATGTCGTCCAAAATCATTCAAAAAAGTCTTAGATAAGTATGTCGTCCAAAATCATTCAAAAAAGTCTTAGTTTAGTATGTCGTCCATAATCAGTCAAAAAAGTCTTAGTTTAGTATGTCGTCCAAAATCAGTCAAAAAAGTCATAGTTTAGTATGTCGTCCAAATGTGACAAAAAAGTCTTAGTTTAGTATGTTGTCCAAAATGTGACAACAAAGTCTTAGTTTAGTATGTCGTCCAAATTTTGACAAAAAAGTCATAGTTCAGTATGTCGTCCAAATTTTGACAAAAAAGTCATAGTTTAGTATGTCGTCCAAAATGTGACAAAAAAGTCTTAGTTTAGTATGTCGTCCAAAATCAGTCAAAAAAGTCTAAGTTTAGTATGTCGTCCAAAATCAGTCAAAAAAGTCATAGTTTAGTATGTCGTCCAAAATCAGTCAAAAAAGTCATGGTTTAGTATGTCGTCCAAATGTGACAAAAAAGTCTTAGTTTAGTATGTCGTCCAAAATCAGTCAAAAAAGTCTTAGTTTAGTATGTCGTCCAAAATCAGTCAAAAAAGTCATAGTTTAGTATGTCGTCCAAAATCAGTCAAAAAAGTCATAGTTTAGTATGTCGTCCAAAATCATTCAAAAAAGTCTTAGTTTAGTATGTCGTCCATAATCAGTCAAAAAAGTCTTAGTTTAGTATGTCGTCCAAAATCAGTCAAAAAAGTCATAGTTTAGTATGTCGTCCAAAATCATTCAAAAAAGTCTTAGTTTAGTATGTCGTCCAAATTAAGCTGAAAGAAATGTGTAAATCATACGATGCTGCTTTACTCATTTATTGTGAGGGTTTCATTTGCTATGAAATCATCTTGGCAATTTGGCAACAAAACCAAAAATCTGTCAGGAAGAAGTGATGTGCATATTTTTATATAGTGGCTCCATGGTTCTCAAACTGTGGTGCATGTACCACCAGTGTTACGCAAGCTGTCTTTGGTGGTAGTTTGTCTTTTTGACTTGTTTTGGTTCATGTTGACTTTTCTTTCTGTTGCTGTTTTTGGGGGCTCCATGTGTGTGCGTGTTTTTAGAAAACATCTTCAGAACAAAGAAGATTGTGTTTCCTTGTGTGTGTGGATACATCTGTTGCATTCACAACAACCTAAGTTGATGACAGCATCATGAAGCATCGTGAATAAACCACAAAATGATGGTTGTTTAATTATCTTTACTCCATAATCTTTATCGTAAGTGAGCTAAATTGAAGTCAAGTCAAAAACAGATTCCTTTGTATTTCTGACCCTGTTTTTTTCTCCAGTGTTAACAAAGTTGTACCTTTTATTTGACAGAAGCTCATTACTGATGTAATTGTTAGAAATAACACTCATATTTGGGTAATAATTATAATAATAGATCAATAAATGAATAAAAGTGCTGCTTGGTTTGTTCTCTTTGAACACAATACTGCAAAAGCTGTTCATCTATGAAATCTTTATTCATCACACGACATTTAACAAAGAAAGTGCTCACTGCCCTCCAGTGGTTACAACAAGGAGTTACATCACCCACTACATATTTGATTTAGTCTTAAACAACAAACCACACACAGTTACTAAACATCATTAAATTAAAAAAAATCTTAATCTTAATGCATTCTTCAACACCATCAAACCATAAAATGAATCAAACAGTTCAAGGTGATCATACTTGTCAAAGTAACATATCAAATTGATCACTTTTATCAAACTAAGATATCATAATGATTATACTTGCTATTCTATTCTTAAATAAAGAAAAACATGACACCAGCCGGTGTAAGATGTTACAACATCATCAAGAATTACTCAAAGTGAAAGTTTGTAACAAAGAAATGAAGAAAATAACCCAAAAAACTCCCATAATATCATCATCATCATCATCATCATCATCATCATCATCATCGGTCACGGAAGAAAAGGACTGTGATACAGTGTGTGTGGCTGTTTATTGTCGCGGCAGCGCATGTGATGAGCGTGAGAATCTGACATCACTCTTTGGGTCGTATCTTCAGCTCCACAGACGTCAGAGAATAATTAAATCCTCTCCTCGTCCTCCAGGTGATTCCAGGCCCGTAGAGTGAGTTGAGCAGGAGCAGCGTGGAGTCCAGTCTTCTTCAGCTCCTCCACTAAATCTGCTAACATGACATTTTTTAACAGTTCAGGCCTCGGCGTGAAGATCTTCCTACACTGAGGGCAGCTGTACATCCTCTTCTCCTCCTGTGTGTCTCAGTGGTGTTTAATACAGTTCTTACAGAAGCTCTGTCCACAGGTGAGAGTCACCGGATCCTTCAGTGGATCCAAACAGATGGAACAACAGAAGGTTTCTCTCTGCAGCTGAACTCCGGCCATTTCACCGCTCTGTCACCACGACCCGCGGACTTTCTCTTCATCACAACTGGAACCGGTTTGAGGTCTGATCTCAACAACATGTGACGCAGCAGTGGGCGGATCCTGTCGGGTGTGGCTCTTCTCCACCTGTTGGCTCCTCCTCCTCCCGTTGTCGAGCTGCAGGTGTGAGGGGGAGGGAACTAGGAAATGTGATTCAGTGTGGAGCAGGCGGAACCCCTCCCACTCTGAGATGGAGTGACCTCTGTTAGTGACACTCCCTGTGTGTGTGTGTGTGTGTGTGTGTGTGTGTGTTCTGATTGACTGAGGACACTCATAGACATTACCTTAACTTCACTCCTTCACTAAATGCCTAAGCCTAACCCTAAGCAGTGTTGTAATGTAACGAGGTACAAATACTTTGTTACTGTACTTAAGTAGAATTTTCACATATCTCTACTTTACTTCCTTATTTATATTTCTGACAACATTTACTTACTCGATACATTTCCTAAAGAGAATTCAAATTCTCACCTGGCTTTTGTAATTTTTCTTAAAACCACTAGCACATAGAATACTGAATAATAATAAAAATAATAATAATAATAATTATTATTATTATTATTATCATTGTTATTACTAATGGAACTGTATTCAACATCATTTCAACAATATATAATATATATATATATAATTATATGTTTTCAATGCAGTCGTGTTCACATTGACTCTGGCTACTAGCATTGAACCAGCACTAGTTAGTTAGTAACTCAGATAATGGTCTAGTCTCTTTACTTGTCCTGTTAGATCTAAGTGCTGCATTTGATACCATTGATCATAATATTCTACTGCAGAGATTGGAGCAGACTCTTGGGATCACAGGTGCTGCCCTCTGCTGGTTTAAATCATACTTATCTGATAGATTCCAGTTTGTTCATGTTAATGATAAAGCCTCACTACAAACTAAAGTTAATTGTGGAGTTCCACAAGGCTCAGTGCTTGGGCCTATACTTTTTACCTTATATATGCTTCCTTTAGGGAACATTATTAGGAAGCACAACATACACGTTCATTGTTATGCAGATGACACACAGCTATATTTATCAATGAGGCCGGATGAAATAAATCAGGTTGTTCAAGTCCAGGAATGTCTCAGAGACATTAAGTCCTGGATGACCTGTAACTTTCTACTTTTAAACTTCTATACTCCGCCCTAAAAACCTCAGAGAAAATCTTTCTGATCACATTGTCACTTTAGATGACATCACCATGGCTTCCAGTTCCACTGTGAGGAACCTTGGAGTTATTTTTGACATTTGATTCACACATAAAACTCAATTCCAGAACAGCCTTCTTCCACCTGTGGAACATTCTGTCCTTAAACAACAGTGAAAAACTAGTTCATGCTTTTGTTACATCTAGATTAGATTACTGTAACTCCTTCTTATCAGGATTAAAAACTTCCTTTTGGACGGACGGAAGGAGAGGATACAGGTGTGTGTTTCACCCAATCACAAATAAAACAACAACTTTCAACGACAGATGTGTGTATTTCAATAACAACAACTCAACAATTCACTACTGTAGTCAAAGTCACAAAACATGGTGTAATATTATATTACTTTATTGATCTTTTGTACAGTGTAATTACAATACAAATATGTATGTTTAAATACAAAACTTCTGGAAATAAAGATTAAAAATAAACTGGTTCACTTTGTTACCATCACTTGGTTTTACAATCAAGTTTGTGAGGTCATTTAGTTTGCTTCAATGCAGAACATAATTAACCTGTTTATCATTTAGAGGGCGTGCAAACAAGAGTCAAAGGCTGAAACAGACATAAAAGCATTGATTTCACAAAGGAAACCGTCACGTTCCATGGAAAGAGAGCAAGTTGGATTTATTTGAAAGGGAGGAAAGAAATGAAATTCAGAGACCTGAGATGGTGGTAAAGAAAATGTACATCCTCTAAGAGAGCACAATAACCGGGGGGATGTTAGATCATCAGAGGTAATCTATATCCACAGAATTCAGTTTTCAAAGAACCTGACAGGGTCTATGGCCAGATTACAGGTTGTGTTGTAATGTGTCTTCTTGAACAGAGCTGGACTTCAGTGATGAACGGCAGACATGACGACACAGGAAGATTTATGTTTTTGTGATGTTTGAACAGTTAAGGAACGACTGGCTTGGCCTTGAAGCAAAAACAGATGTAAAGTCGTCAGACAGTGCTCTGTTTGTGAGCTGCGTGATGAATGTGTCTTTGTTCCGAATGTCTTTACATAACTGTCTCACTGTTTTTCACATATTATCTCATTTTCCCTCCTTCAGACTTCCTCTTTTTCAAAGATAAAGCTCTTACTCCGTCTCTCAGTCTCGTCCTCAACTGTTTAATATTCTTTCTGTTTATAACTATCTATCAAACCTCATTTTGTCTTGTCCCATGTCCTATTATCCTGCATCATGTCCACTTCACACCTCTTTTCCTCAACTTATTCCACTTCTGCAGCATCGTTTATGAGCTCGACACACAATCATACTGTACGTGATGAGACTATTACCCTGCGTGTTTCAACACAATAAATCATCTTTGTTCAAATGTAGTGCATGTTTCCACTGAGTTGTTTAGGTTCCTTGAGCTGATGGAGCCTAAAGAACCATTGTGCTGTCCTGTCCAGAGTGTGTGTGTGTGTGTGTGTGTGTGTGTGTGTGGTCGTAAATGCCCGAGTGCCCTGACACTTGGGCTTTAGCAAAAGAAAAGAGCGACAGAGCCGACGTGAGACTGACTCAACATGCTGCTGTACACACTCACATCTCTCCTCATTATGTCTGTACTGTCAGTCGTGTCTGGATCCAGTGAAGCCCAGGACTCATGAGCATGTTAAAGTGACACATTGTAAGATGTGCTCTTGGGTTCCCCCCACAGTTGGTATATGGTATTGCTTGTGAAGTCTCTTGTTCTATCACTCCCCTTAACCCTCTTCGCTGCCATGACGTCCCCCCCCCCCCAGACGTTCCATAATACTAATGCATGTAACGCACGTGTGCTCCACCTCTGACAGAGGCCACATTTACTCTGTTGTAAGTTGATAATCTTAAAGACATTATTTGAAGGTTGTAATCCTACATTGTGTCACTTTAAATTGGCATGATCACTGTGATTGAATCAGGAGAGAAGAGACACAGACAGAACAAGCAAACACCTCACAGCAGCAGTTCATACATGTCACTGCGTCCAAATCAATCCTCAGATTTCCCTTTGACAACAAAGAAAACAAACTACTGCTGCCTGTTGGCAAGAAAGTCATTCCCTCTCATGCTGGCGCACAACATGGTGTGCGTGAGTGCTAATGTTTCCCTTTTTCCTGCCAGTCTGCAGCAGCAGTCAGTGTCACTGTCAGTGTCAGTGTCACAGTCAGTGTCTCTGGCTTTACACGACTCACAAGCAACAATACTTCCCATCACACCCGTTACCTGTTAACAGTAGTTTTCCCTTGTCTTTAAAGTCAACAAAAATAAATATGGGGAATAAAAAACAACAACATGCTCTTTAAAATAAGTGGGAATATATACACATATATGTATATATGTATATATATATATATATATATACATATATGTGTGTATATATATATACATATATATGTATATATACATATATATGTATAACTTATAAAAAATAAAAAATAAAATATAATTAATAAAATAATTTTGGCTATTAATCTCTACTATTGTTAAGTATGTCCTTTTTGGGTTAGTAGGGTCAGGTCAAAGGTCATCATTGGCTAGGACTTTCATATATTAAAACATCCACTGTGCTTGACTAAGACCAGCAGCAGTCTGATCATTAGTCTCTTCATATCTTGTGGTTTAGCAGTGTTCAGTAACTCTCCACCAGAAACAAGACTGCCAAAAACATCCTGTAAGACTGGAATGCATCCGAGTGGAGTCCCCTTTAAAGAAAGAAACCCGAGAACGTTGCCTCCTTCACCTCCAATGTTCTCAAAGACAGTACATTCTGGGAGTGGAAGCAGAAAAAGTGAAGCGTGGTGCGGTGAAAGCAGCAGGCGGAGTCTATCGAGCCTAAAGAACCAGAGGTCAGATGCTCCGATGGCAGACGAGCAACCTGCCCACTTTCTTCCAATCTCATAGAGTGTAAAGAAAGCAATTCATATCATTACAGTACTCACTTCTACAGGAGATGCAATCAAGTTGCCACAGTTCAGATGCTCGGAAACAGAAGGGAAATGCATCCTTTTCTTAGCAGAGACCCTGGAGTCAGTGGCTTTCTCAGGCTTTGAGCCCAGGCTTTGAGCCCAGGTCGTGCACTACAGCTTCGAGAGGCTGAGTCCGTCTTAAAGCTCAATCTCAAAAGTCTTTTGTAGATTGTTGGAAAACGGGTTGGCTGCTGCAGCCGGTCCTTTATTTCCTGGTTGCTGAGGCCCGGGTTTGGTCTCCAGCGCTGCCCACTTGGCCTCAAAGCGATCATCATCTTGAGAATCACTGGCCGCGGGAGCTGCCAGCTGACTGCCCTCTGGTGGCCAGCTGCTGGTGCTGCCAACATTCCTGCCACAGCTGGGGCTTCCGTTCTGGATGGCGCTGCTATGCAGAGGGAGGCCATTAAAGGTTGTTAATGATGGTGGAGTGGAAGAGAACGGCGGTGTTGAAAACGCTCCAGTGGGCCCAACTGCAGCAGGAGCTCCTGTGTAAGAATGGTGCGGCTGGCCGACGACTCCCATCGCCCCCACTTTAGCTCCTCCTCCTCCTCCTCCTCCGCCTCCACCTGATGACCCTGTGGCAGTGCAGAAGACATTGGCCACCATTTGTGAGGGTGTGATGCCCACGACAGGCACACTGGCATTGGGGAAAGTCATACTGCTGGCCAGGCCTGGCATGTAGCTCTGCATGGATGCAAACGCTGGCTGAACTGGCTGACTGGAAAACATTCCTAGAGAGGCTGGAGTAGCATCATAACCCAAGGGGAAGGGCTGCATGCAACTCGGAAGGGATCCTGGGGGCCCAGGAACAGAGGGCTGGATCATAGGGGCCCCAGACATGATTGGCGCAGACATTGTGGGGATGGACATGGAAGGTAAAGACATGGGAGGCCCTGACACCGGAGGTCCTGGTATTAGAGGAACGGATGATAGCGGCATGGGTGGAAGGGCCAATGGAACATGACTCGACATGGCAGAGGGGCCTGAGATGAGGGGTTTGGACGTGGAGACAGTCGTCAGCGGTGCAGCTAGTAAAGCTGCCTGAGTGGAAACTGTGGGTGGTCCAGGAATGGCCAGGATGGTCGGACCTGGTGGAGGGGTCTGTTGAGCCTTGACAGTCTTGGAAACCTCCTCCAGCCATCTCTCTGCCTCAGACGGTGTGCGCTTGTGTCCACTCTGCAGGTGGATTGCCACAGGAAGTGCAGGAGGAGAGTGAGAGTGGAGAGGAGGCTCCGGTTGCACCCAGGAGGAAGTAGCTGGAGAGAGAGATTTTAAAAAGATTGACACAGTGAAAGAATTGCCACACCTTCCACAGTAGTTCAATATTAGAACTGAGTGGACGCTCACCTTGCATGGGTACAGGTGGCGGGGGCAGGATCGGGGGCACAGTGCAGATTGGAGGGCCATTTGTAGACAGAGGCGTGTTGGAGAAGAGCTCGTCTGATGGTTTAGTGAAAGACATGTTAATCTGGCTGCACAGGGCATTAATACTGTGGTCTGCCTCTCCTGGTAATCCCATCTCCATCTCTGGAATTAGCAACAAAAAGATACACAGTGTGGACGAGGAGGTGAGGAAAGAGGAAAGGAACAATGGCGAGGAGGTGAGGAAAGAGGAAAGGAACAATGGAGTTCGAGAAATGGTTAAAGAGAGCAGTGGCATGGGAGAGAAAAGAAACAGAAATCAAGTTATTTCATTTCCTTCTCACACTTTGACAGCACACATCTATGTTTTGGCTCATCTTTTAATTCATCATCATCATCATCATCATCATCATCATCATCATCAGGAGCAATGTGAGGTTAAATAAAGGACACATCAGCATGTAGAAGTGTTTCCTCGTGGATCAAACCCATGACCTTCCAGTTAAAAGACGACCCGCTCTGATCGGAGCCTTCTGACCTCAGTAAAGAGCAGATTAAAGGTCGACTCACCGGGGCTCGTGGCCTGGAAGTCAGTCTTGCGTTGCAGAGTCGAAGGCAGGTCGTTGAGGCGCAGTGACAGTTGCCTCTTGAAAGGGGAGTTCTTCTGGCTCAGTGCTGGGAATCCCCGGAACGAGCCCTGACGCACCAGCTGCTCAATCGGCGCGTGGCGGCGGGGGATGGCATGGGGTCCACCTGGTTCTGGGCGGTCCATGGGGGACGCCGCACCCTCTGGTGGGGAGGCAGTGCCAGGTGGGAGAGCTGGGACGCCAGAGACGGGCTGGTCTACAGGAGGACGAAGTGACAAAGTCATCTGTTAATTACTGAAGTGGGTGTTTTGTTATGTGTGCACATAAACACTCTCTAACCTCTCTTCTTGTCCTGCAGTTTGTCATCCCGCTCACTGCTGCTGCCCTGCTGGCTGCAGGAGGAGGAGTTTCCACGGAAGGAACCCTCACGGACAAACGAGGTGCGGCTGGCGTCAAAGGATGCAGTGACGCCGCATTCCTTCTCCCTGCGCTGCTTCCTCTCCAGACAGGCGGCGAAGGCACAACCCACTGCATGGCTCAGTCGCTCCCCCTGTTACAGTCACAACCAGAGATTTCATCATTTTCAAACCCTGTGTATGGTGCACTTATTATCCACAGAGGTGTTGTAACGCAGGATAACAACCTGAGAGGGAGAAGCTTTCCAATGTTCTCTGTGTTTATGTGTCACGTACTTATTTGTTTTTAAATAAATATAAATATTTTAAATAAATATACTTATGGTCCACATTTTATAAACACATAAACATGAGGAAATGTGAACCAGACCAATATGTATAATGTATTATGTGTTTCTACAAACAGAGAATCGTTTATTATTATATTATATTTTTATTTTTATATAAATAGTTTGTTACTATATTATATATTTTTTATTTTTATATAAATAGTTAGTTATTATATTATATTTTTTTATTTTGATATAAATAGTTTATTATTATATTTTTTTAATTTTGATATAAATAGTTTATTATTATATTATATTTTTTTTATTTTGATATAGTTTGTTATTATATTATCTAATATTATTATCACACACACTCACACACACCGTGTCTTTGATAGCCATGAAACAGTGGCACATCCAGCGTCTGGTGGTCCCATCTCTGCAGATGTAGGAGAAGGCCTTGTCGTAGTTACGGTCAGGAGCACAGAATGAAACCTTCTCGATGGTCTGGTCCACTATGAGATCCTAAGACAAACAAAGAAGCAGGAGAGGCTGAGAGGTTAGAAAGAATCACCTGTGTCTACATGTACTGGACATTCAAATCCCATCTGACACATACACACATCACTGTTAGTCTGGATAATTTATATATAAAAAAAGGTTTACACCACCTTCTATGCAAGGTTTTTTTTTTTTTTTTTAAAAGTGTGTTAATCTCCAACTCATAATAGAACAGAAACCAGTGCTTAAATAAATGAAATGAATCATTGTCATTGTTACTGGTGTGAGTTTAATTGTTGCACCTGAAGCTGCTCAGATATTGTGTCGTGGGGAAGATAAAAAAAGAGACACATTCATCCATTCACTCCCTTCTTCTCCTCCACTGTCAACAAAACAAAGATGGTGTAGAACAAGGACAGAGGAAGTGGGAGCAAGGAAGAAAAGAAGGAGGGATGTGAGGTGAAGGACTAACAACAGTCCATTCATTCTGCTGGTCCCAGTGTGTGTGTGTGTGTGTGTGTGTGTGTGTGTGTGTGTGTGTGCGTGTGTGTGTGTGTGTGCGTACACGTTAAGTTCCTGTTTGTAGAAAAACATAATATGACTGCTCTGGTTTATATTTCCCTAAGTAAAACATAAACATACTTATTTAAAAAACAAATATTTCATATGAAATGAATTCTTTAACTGGTCATCATTTAGTGAGATGTACTGTAAAAAACAAATATAGATTATTTTGTTATTTATTCTACTCTTCTTCTCCTCCTCCTCCTCCTCCTCTGTGGGAGGTCTCTCACACTCTTGAACATGTGACTCTGATATTTGCTGAGATCATCGCTGATTTCCACAAATGAATGAAGTTGTTTGAAGAATAAAAGTTTTCTGTTTGACTTGTTTATTATTTATGAAAATAGAAATGTTGAAATGAAAGCTAAATTAGGAATAGTTTATTTAGCATATTGTATAATATTGTCTATGCTAAGACTTCTTAAAAGGGTTTCCCAGTATCACGTCCTTCATATAGAAGACAGTTTTGTTCATCAACATCATCATTTTTTGAAATCATTGGAAGCGAGTGGAGACCTGCTGTGACCACGCCCGAGACAGATACATCCACGCCCACCTCCATTCAAAGCTCCGCCCCAAAAACATGTAGAAGCACACATAAAAGAGTGTTCTGTGTGGATGGTGTCTTCATATAAATAAATGATTTGTTTTATAGACAGTGGCTGTTTAAACAAGACGAAAATTAGTCATTTCTGTTTATTATTAAATACATATTAATTTCTGTTATTTTTATTAAATTATATTTATTAAGACATACAGCAGGTCTTGATGGTGATGGATTGGAAGCTGCAGATGAGTCGTGGCATAAAACACATTTTTGATTGCTTTTCATTTGAGTTTTATATTTGCAGTACATCTCTGAGCCACATGAGGGAGCTTTTTAATATAGATCTCGACATTATAATCCACAATTCAGCCAGAAGAAATGAAAAAAGACATGTCTCTGTAGTAAATTCTCTGGTCAGCAGAATATTAGGTATTAAGTAGGTTTATTACAGACGAGGCTTTAAAAACAGCCCGTCAAATTTGATATTGTGAATCAGGTGGAAATGGTTTGTGATCATTCAAATGTGGGTCCCCAGGTAAAAGGTTTACGTTTATATAGTATAAGTATTGACTAAGTGTTCAATCAGTCAACAAACTGTCAGCACAGTTAGGATATTGTACATCAATAATTCATCTCACCTATAAAACTCAGTCATAATCGTCACAAAAACCTTTAGACTTTAGTCTGAGCTTGTGATGAGAGACTCTTATTCAACTCAACAGTCTTCATATTCTTCTATTTTCAGAAATATTAAACAAAATGCTACAACTAATGTTTAAAGGACAGTTTAAGTGCAGTGGGGGAATCGCTGTTCCACGTGTTTATCTCATTTCATTTGTCTTACCATAGACAAATATATGACACAGTCGTCTGTATATTCACATTTCCTCTTATTGTTATTGTAGATAACATAAATATGTCCGTGTTTATGTACGTAACTAATCCTGAGTTCTGAGCTATTTTCAAATTGTCCAAACAAACTCAGAGTTAAAACAATTAAGCAAACAAAACTAATGAAACTCTGTGGCTGTTTGTTTTAAATATGATTTAATCTGCTGACAGTGTTCTATTCAGATTTGGATTTTACTGTGTATATATATATACATACATATATATATATATATATATATATATATATAATGTGTGTACAACATTAACAAAGTGTAAGTTAGGTTGACAAATAACCTGCATGCAGAGAATTAAAGAGTAAATGAGTTGAATTGTATCTTGACTTCCTCATCAAACGTGGTGTGAAACTGAGACTTTCAGTGTTGTGTTCACACTGTGAATGATCACATGATGTAACAGGTTCATGTTCCCACATCTTAAATTTCACACTTGCCGTTGGTGATGTGTGAAAATGCTGCTTCTGCTTCAGCAACACGACGCACCGGAAGTCGCTTTGATAATTCAGGGATTATGTGGATTTAATGATGGGGATCAGGACATAAGACACCAATAAAATGAAGAGGGCCAAACACGGACTATAGTTAAAGTAAGGTGATATCATCTGGGAAAATCAACATTCAAATGTCATTGGCACACTGAATATGAGATTATGAAATAATCCAAGATCATCAGAGGCTCAGTGTAAGTGTCACATAAATCTGAGCTAATAAATGACATCATAAGTAAATAAATAAATAAATAAATAATTTGATGATGATGATAAATGTAAAAGGAGAAGCAATAAGCGCCTGTTTACCTGAAGAACGACCTGTGTCTCATGTTGTGGAGAGAGTTAAACTCAGGGTTATTTGATCAGATTCAGATTCAGAATGAAGTTTAAAATTTGTTTCTTTGTTGCTAAATAGAGATGAGGTAGAGAAGGAGAGAACAATGTTACCTTAGTTTTGTCATCAACCACCCGGAGTCCATCAGCTGAGACCCACAACACGGCCTTCACTGTCTTTTTACCGCTCTGAAAAATACAAAGAAAGTCATGCAAGTCATTTTAACTTCAGAGGAAAAAACAACATCAATCATTAGCTCGTTTCACTTCTTCATCAATGGTCATGACAACATTATGAGCACATGAGGCGCTCTGAGGTAGACACTGTGCCAGCTGGCTCTCAGAGGAGGACACCAGGCATAGCTAATAACACGCTCAGCATGTGTCAGCTGCTAAAAATACATGGACTAAAGGAAACAGCTCCCTGTGTGTGTGTGTGTGTGTGTGTGTGTGTGTGTGTGTGTGTGCAAGCTTAGAGATGACACTTTGTTTAGGGCCATTGAATGTAAATGTGCTCCAGGTATTACTCATGTTGTGGGGACTTAACTCTGTTTGCTAATCACATTATTAAGGGACTTGTCTTCTTATGAGGGACCTAAGTGTCCTAAGTGTCCTCCTCCTGCTTCACTGAGGCTGAGCAGCAGGAAGTCCAGAGGACCATGTCTCTCTTATTATTGTGCGGCTCTCACAATAAGAGCAATAAGTCAAAATATGCATTAGCACAAAGCAAGCAGATCCACTTCTATGTTGATAAGAGCATTAAAATGAGAAGAAATAATGGGACATTTAGAATAGATACAAATGTTTGATTAATCACAAGTTAACTATGACATTAATGCGATTAATCGTGATTAAATATTTGAATGGTTTGACAGCACTAAAGATTTTTGAATCATGTCGGATTTAAATGCTTTATCTGTCTGATATTTCATCCAGTGATTTTGAATCGATGCTGAGTGTGTGTGTGTGTGTGTGTGTGTGTGTGTGTGTGTGTGTGTGAGACAGACTCACAACTTTGAGCTTCTTCACCGCCTCCTCACAGACATGCATCCCTCTCGACTCCTCCACCTCCACCAACCCCAGGTACTGCAGAGAAACATGAAGGCACAAACATCGATGAACAAAACCAAATAAACAGATGTTGACAGATGTTTCAGAATCACCCTCTATCTAATAAAGCTGAACTGAGTGTCTGTGTGTGACTCTGACGAGCTGCTCATGAGCAACTCTGCCTCTGCGGGATTTATAACCAGGACGGGAGAGGAAGAGACGAGGACGAGAGTCATTTATAGACAGACTTCCTCTTGCTGGTGTACAAATGCAGTGAGGGACACAATTAACGCTCCTGAAGTTCTGCTGGAGTCAAGACAGATTGATCCGTGGATTAAACCACTCGAGTATAGACAACGTGTTCCTTATTTTGTTCAACATACAGCAGATACTGTAACAAACATGAATCATCTGTTTTGATGGGCAGTCCATGACCGAGAGGGAAGGAATTGGGGGTTTTGGGGTCAGAAAACCAGTCAATCAACCAACATCTCCTTCACATAGAGTTGATCAGGTTGCAGAATGTTGGTCCACTCCTCTTCAATGGTTGTGTGGAGTTAAACCTAATGACCACACTTACCTGGAGAGAACCCATGTGCACACAGGAAGGTCCTCAGTAAACCTGAACGCAAACTGGTGACCTTCTTCCTGTGAGGCATCAGTGCTAGCCACTTTCTCTGCCATGTGAGTCCCTATGGAAGACAAACAAACAGGAAACCCACGAGACTACTATTGAACCAGGACTCACCCGGACAGGAAAGTTACATTTGCCCTTGCGTACAGCCTCCTCGTCAGAGTGCCACTGGTGCGGTCTGCTGGCCTCTGGGACGTAGGTGGGCTTCTTCCTCCTTAGGCTCTGACGAAGCTTGTTCATCTCTGGGGACACGTGCTCTCTGCTACTGCACACACAAAGACACAAAGACACAAAGACACAAAGACACAGCTGATGACAAACCAAACACTCAAACTCAGTCAGGGCTAATTCTCTCACACACACACACACACACACACACACACACACACACACACACACACACACACACACACACACTGTGGTCATTTGTTACACGACGACACGCGAGGTGAGATTGATTTCATTGATCATGTCGTCGCTGCGCACATCAACACTTCATCACACACACAGGTGATGAACGCACACACGTCTGCTTTGAGATGCTAATTGAAGTCAGTTGAAACATGACACCATGAAAACATGACACCATGAAAACATGACACCATGAAAACATGACCGGCTTAAAAAGATAATGACTGTTTCATTTCTCCTGGAGTCTGAGTTAACATCAGCTTCACAAAGGTCAAATCTTTGTCTCATGTTAGTCTCTGCTCCTCTTTATCACTTTTCAATGACAGACATTTAGTGATAAAACAACTAAAGCTTTCACTCCTGAAGCCACAATATTATAAAAGCAGATACTGAGCACAGCAAGAAAGCCGAGTTCTATTCATCACAACAGCAGCTGTTAACAAATGAAAATGTTCAATTCTGAATGATTGTTGATTATTGTTTTTCTTACCATGCAGTTTCCCCGTGAGTTAGCGTCCTGGTTATAACATGGTTTGAAATCAAAGTATAAATATTACACTGACAACATGTGATATCCATACTGTATGTAAATCTGTGTTCTCTCTGCTGCTCTACACACACAGTCAGTGCAAATACACTGTATATACTGGTTATATATACTGATATATATACACACACACACTCATCACTTCTCATAATCATTGCTGTTCCTGGCAACTGCTGCCACAGGGTGGTGTGCTGGAAGCATGAGCACACACACACACACGCGCGCGCACACACACGCACACACACACACACACACACACACACACACACACACACACACACACACACACACACACACACACACACACACACACACACACACACACACACACACACACACACACACACACACACACACACACACATGTTCGACATTCATGACTTGAGGGGACATTGCATTGACTTACATTCATTTCTTGGAGACTTACTCTAACCTTAACCACAATTACTACTGGCCTAATCCTAATCCTAACCCTAACCCTAACCCTAACCTCAACCTAACCATGAAACATATCTTCACCTTAAAATGTAGTAATTTACGTTATGGGGACTTGCTTTTTGTCCCCACAAGGAGGACAAGTCCCCATAATGTGACTGTGTAAACAGGTTTTGGTCCCCACAACATTAGTAATACCTGGTACACACACACCAGGTGCCAGTCATGTGGCACAATGCCCAGAAATTACTGACACAAGTCAATGTGTATGTGTGTATGTGTGTGTGTGTGTGTGTGTGAGGACATTTTGTCTGAACTTTAAAGGGCTTTTATGGGGTTGAGATTAAATTGGGTTTAGGTTAAATGTTAGGGTTAGGCATGTAGTTGTGATGGTTAAGGTTAGGCTAAGGGTCCTCAGTGAGAATGTGTGTGTGTGTGTGTGTGGGGGGGGGTGGATAAGTGGATAGGAACTAGAAATATACGATGACAAAATGCCATGTAACTGCCTTCATATGGTTTTGGGAGAGAAGGAGAGGAGGAGGAGGAGGAGGAGGAGTGAGAGAAGATATTGGCAAGTGATGAAAGTGGAGGGTTAAAGATATGAAGTGACAACATAAAACTGTAATGTAAAGCAGTTTTGAGTGGCCGTCAAGACTAGAAAAGCGCTATATAAATACAGACCATTTAACCTTAAGTGTGAAAGTATTAGCGTATTATTGCTGCTCTCCATACAGACGTCATAAACTGGAAACACGAGGACAAAATGAGAGTGAAAACACCAACAAACCAATAATAACAGAACAAAAACCACAAGAATCCCCTTCATGCTCACTCCAGTTAGAATAGTTATCATTGTGAATATAATCAAACATCTTCCATGACATGTTTATTCATGTGGGAAAAAACAACGGAAGGGAACTGTGTGGAGGAAAAGACCAACAACAAGAAGGACTGGAATATACATGAAGACCAGGGGGAGGAGCTACGCGGGATTTGTTCAGAGATGAAAGCTGAGGTCAGTGTTTTGGGTTTTTTTTTATCTCCATCATCAACAAGTCTTAGAAAATTATACAAACGTCACAGTTATCTCAATGAAATGATGTCATCAAGGGCTCCAAAGGCATCCTAACGCTGCAGTATAATATTAACCAGGTCCGACCTGTATATGACACTAGATCACTGCTACAGGTCTACACCAACAAACAGGGAGATGTAGAGCATGCAGCTTCATTTGAATAAGTACACATTACAACCAGAGACAAAGACAATAAAGGTTATCACAGAGTGAAGAAACCAAACAATCTCCAAACTCCAGGAGAGGAAAGTGACGACAACCAAGAGAAGAGACAGCAAATACAAGAGCAGGAGAGAGGTGGGATTATGACATCATAGTTTACCCAAAAGTACCGTCATGGTTGTACACAAAAACACAAAGATGGCGTTGTGAGATATTCCCAAAATCCAAAAACAACGTTTCAGTGCTCCTAAAACACCAGGTCCTTGTCAATCAAAAGCTGATAAAAACACTTTAGCGCATTGTTCTGAACTCCTTTCATGTGTACGGCCCCTAATTCTTCAACACTGAACACTGTACAAATGCAAGGCTGTGTACAGAATCACTGAGATGTCGAGCGTAAAAATATGATGTAAACAAGTGTAAACAAGAGGATGGTCCTCCTCTGTCTGTCTGTCTGTCTGTAAAGAGACAGACAGACACATTTGTCAGCATTTAACATGCACTTCATTTGCACATCGGTGACATTGCCCTAAGACACCAAGAACCATCTGCATGAATTAAAAGAGTAATGTTGTTCACGTGTGCAACGGACTGACGACAAGATCTGTCAAAAACATCAACATACATTTATGAAGTTATCACACACTCACACACACACACACACACACACACACACACACACACACACACAGCTGTTCCTCTTCATAACAGAGGACTCCCACTGCTTCCTTTCCTCACTTCTTCTCCTTTGCTTCAGTTTAGACACTGAGTGTCACATCTGATCAAAACTAAACCTCAACCTGAAGATACAAGTCAGCAGTTTTACAAGGATGAATTAAGCATGGCCAGGCGGCACGGTGGTGGCTAGCATTGTTGCCTAGCAGCACAAAGACCCAGGTTTGTGACTGGGTGTACCTGAGGTCCAGGTTTGTGACCCCCACCTTTCACCACACGTCAGCTGGGATTGGCTCCAGCAGTTTGGGCGACCATCATGTGGAGGATAAAATGGTAGAATGAATGAATGAATGAATGAATGAATGGATGAATGAATGAATGAAGCATGGCTGTTCACCCACATGCAGAACATTAAAATGGGAGGAAAATAAAACTTCATCTTGTTATCTACATGTTGTTAGTAGTGTTGCGTGTTGTTTATGTAGCTGTAATCACATTATTAACTTGTATTAATAATAGAGTGAACAATGAATCGATTATTAATCGATTACTAAATTAATCGACAACTATTTTGATAATCGATTCATTGGTTCAAAGCTTTTTTCACAATTAAAACAAGATTTGTGATTGTTTAAGCTTCTTAAATATGAGTATTTTCTTCATTTCAGAACAAAGAACTCATTAAAAGTGAATCATTTTGGTTTGTGGACAAAAGAAGACATTTGAGAACATCATCATTTCCAGGTTTGACAAACACCGATCAACATTTTTTAAGGTTTTCTGAGATTTTATGGACCAAACGATTAATTAAGGAAATAATCGTCAGATGAATCGATTATGAAGATAATCGTTAGTTGCAGCTCTAATTAATAAAGATTTTCTTTCATTCATTCATCCATTCACACCCATACACTCACACATTGACACAGCATGTGCAGCATGTGCAGCACAGTCTTTTGTACTCATTCACACGCTGCAGGCACAGACGTCAGGAGCAGCGTGGGGTTAAGTGTCTCTCGGCATGGAGGCTCGCGGCGCTGGGAATCAAACCCACAACCTCCCAGTGGACAGACGACTCGCTCTGTCACTGAAAATAAATATGATTGAATGTCATGTTGGAGCAGTTGATGTGTTGTTTACGTCACTGAAATGAGATTATTAACTTCAAAAGTGTTACGGGGTTAAAATGCCATCATGTACTCACTCTATCTAATCTGTGTTGAGACTGCATGAGTTCATGTGAGTCGAGCTGCTCTCTGTGTGTGTGTGTGTGTGTGATTGATTTGGCACTCTCTCTCCCTTTCACACACGCTCACACACTCACGCTGTGTTCCTCCCTGATCCAGATGTTCTGTGTTCAATCGCAGCTCAGAGATTTTGGCAAAAATGGGACACACACACACACACACACACACAAACACACACACACACACTCCTCCCTTGCACGTCTTCTCCACCAGATGCTCACAAACATGCCACATAGAAGGAAGGAGACAGGACGGGGAGGAGCATGACAGAGAGGGGGAGATGATGATGATGATGATGATGTAGTCACATAGAAACGCACAGTTGTGTCTCATAGACCACAACTTGGCTTTGGCTCGTTACTTGTTCGTTAATGTTTGAAATGTAATAATTCACACTGCGTCATTGGATTCAGGTCCCAAACACACAAGCACAATATAAACACATGCACAAGGGCTCATTGCCACCTGGTGTCACAGTAAAGCCATATATACTGTATGTATATATACATATGTGTGTGTGTGCGATGCTACAGGGAAGAGGAGGGGAAAGCAAGTGTTTAAACTCAAACTTTATATTACAACCCACTAACAACAAGGGATGTCCCGATCCGATATTGATATTGGTCCGATATCAGCCAAAAAACACATATCGGCTTATATCGGATTGCCTTTAAAACACCCCCATTAGCACTTGGTACTTTCCTCCTGATGAAATTAACCATTAACCAAAAAATCCAATATTCTTATGTTGAAGGTTAAAATGTATGTAACCCATTGGTTAATAATAAATGGGTCAGTTTGTCTCATACTATTGTTCTTTGTTTAAGTAATATCACTTGATCAAGCCTATTCTAACATTCCACACTACAAATATGTAATTAAAGTATGTATGATTCATACATATATTGTTTGGCAGCCCGTGGCCCAGTGGAAAGGCAACTTGGCTTGTAACTGGAGGGTCGCCGGTTCAGGTTAAAAGGGCTGTGGTACCCCTGAGCAAGGTACCCAACCCCCATTGCTCCCCGGGCGCTACTCAGTGTGGCTCCTAATTCTAGGATGGGTCAAATGCAGAGGAATAATTTCCCTAAGGGATTAATAAAGTATAAGATTTAGATATTATATCAGGCTGCAATATCGTTATCGTATCGGGACATCCCTACTAACAACATGGTAGTGTGGTAATTATTTAGTACTCGGGTGAAGGTCTACAGCAGTAAGAGCAGCTCCGTCTAAAAGACAGGAGACGGAGCTGGAGGTGTCTGAGATGAAGATGCTGAAGATGAGTGACCAGGACCAGAACGGAGCGTATTCCAGCTCAGGAATGTTTAGAAAAGTAAAGAAAAGCAAGAGAGTCAAGGTTGAGACGGTTTGGTCACATGCAGAGGAGAGAGCGGGATTATAGTGGACACAGGATGTTGAAGATGGAGCTGCTGGACAGGAGGAAAAGAGGAAGACCACAGAGAAGGTGCATGGATGATGTGAAGGAGGACATGAGGACACTTGGCCTAACAGGAGAGAACGTGAGAAACAGGGCAAGATGGTGGCAGATGATCTGCTGTGGTGAGAGGCTGAAAGAATAAGAAGATTTAGGACTACAGTGGTAATATTTATTTTGTTCAGAAAATGAGCCTGAAGCTCAGGCCACAGCACATCAGACTGTTTTTCTGTTTCACAGCGAGGTATTGTTGTGTCTCTACATGATTACTCTACAGCACTGTGTTGTTTCAAATGTGCTCTGTACAGAAATTGGATTGGATCATAGCATATTATTTCTAATGGGGGCGGCAGTTCACTTAACCCCACTGTGGGTGTGAAAGATGACAGAAAATGTGCTGCTGTGTGAGTGTGTGAGTGAATGGCTGTGAATGACAAACACTGTAGTGTTAAGCAGCTTTAAATGGTCGTCAAGACGAGAAAATACTGACCATTTACCACAAGGCAAGTGAAACATCATTGAAACAAAACTGTGTGTGAATGCGTCTAAAATGTGTGTGTGGTCTCAGGTGGTCTCATGTGGTCTCAGGTGGTCTCAGGTGGTCTCAGGTGGTCTCAGGTGGTGACTCCTCTCTGGGCCAAAATCAAAGTTTAAGTAACACATTTAATCAGAGCAGCAATTCAAACACATAAGCCTGGAAACTGACCCACTTTCACTGACTCTGTCTGTCTTGACAGGTGGTGTGTGTGTGTGTGTGTGTGTGTGTGTGTGTGTGTGTGTGTAAGACAGAGAGAAAGAGATTAAAAAATAGAGTGTGATGTAGCAGATAAATCAGAATGACCCAGGACAGGATTGATTGAAATGCTTCAGTGACAGTTCTCATCTTAACTGTATATATAAGTATATACTTACTGTGTGCAGACTATTACACACTGGACCTTTAATAATACCATTACCACCCTATTGAAGAGCAGAATGAAGTGAAACATCTGTGTGTGCAGGAACACTGACTGACTTTATCCTCACACATGATTGTGGTGATGACAGCTAATAAAGTTTATGTCATGTCATCACCTGATCACTTCTCCTCAGAAGAGAGAAGAAGAAAAAGAAAAGAAATGAAGGGAGTCACGTGATGCTGTGTCATTCACAAGGTTAATAAATGTAAACAATGCATGATTCAAGGCCCATATGGTGAGCAGGGCAGCAGGGGGCAGCGTCGAGAAGAGAGACGTGATGATAATAATGATGACGATGATGATAATAATGATAATGATGATGATTATAATGATAATGACGGTAATGATAATAATAATAATGGGAATGATAATGATGATGATGATTATAATGATATATTCTAATAATGATAACAATTATAATGAGAATAATGATAGTGATTGTAATGATCATGATGATGAAAATGATAATGATAATAATAGAACAACTTGTGTGGTGGCAGGTTTCCAATGGCAACGTAAGCGATCTGAGAGGATGAACTGCCAGTACATAGTAAAAATGTACTAAAATAAAATAGACATATACAGCATATACAGTCTTACCTACAGACAATACCTGTTTTGTGACTAGTCTGTTTCAATCAGTCAGTGCTGGGATTATCATGATTTAAAATGATCTTTAAATATGACATAGCTAGGAATATTTCAAATGACATCACATGAGTATTGAGCCGAAAGAGTGACTGGAAACATGCACTCAAATGTAAAGCAAACCTGTTCATGCATGGAGATGCATGTGTTGCATGTACAGTAGTCTTGTAAAAACATCGAATTGAATTGTTCCCGTTAACCCTTTATTTCCTTCACCTTTTGTTTTCAACACAACTGGAAAGGAAGTGGAATGAGTCAGAAAAAACATAAACATTCCTCTGAAGCCATCACCATTTACTGTTGGTCTGTTATATTCAAAAATACTAAGTCTTAACTTCTATATGATGTCATATGTTGAGAAGATGAGCGGTGTTGACTGTTTCACCTCCTGCACTTAAATATTAGTGTCCTCTCCACCGATGCAGGGTGCACACACTCAAACAAAGGGGAATATGCTCATACCTGTGTGTGTGTGTGTGTGTGTGTGTGTGTGTGCGTGTGCGAGAAAGGCACGAAGCGAGGCAGATTAACGTAACAATATCTAAATCCCCTTCTGTCCGTTGAACAGCAGGCAAAGAGGATATAGACCACACTACAGCACCATGTGTTTGCCTCTGTGCATTCATCAGAGTGCATGGCCTGCATCTGTGTACAAGCATGTCCACGCCTGCATGCCAGTGTGTGTGTGTGTGTGTGTGTGTGTGTGTGTGTGTGTGTGTGTGTGTGTGTGTGTGTGTGTGTGTGTCTAAACCAGGCATGAAGTGGAGCAGTCTCATCGATATGCTCCCGTATCATATTGTCATTCTGTCTTCCCTCCTCTGAATCCAGAGCAGTGCCACAGGCCAGATTATCATCTGTACTACATTACTACAGAGTTCCACTTCCATCAGTTTCCCATCAGCAGCGTAATCTTTAATTTTAAGAGCATTATTTGATCAGATTTTGTAATTCTCTCTCGACTGTAACGACTCTCTCTCTCTCTCTCTATATAATAATGCAGATCCCGTCCTGCAGGCAGGACATGCCTCAGTTCAGTCATTCTCCTCATGATCAAAACATCTGTGATCTGATCTGAAAACATTTCAAACATTTCAAAGCTAAAAAAAGAGAAAACAATCACTGGTTCAACTGGATAATAAGATGAACGTATGAACGGTCCCAAAGGTTCTGATTGAAATGGTTTCTGTGGTTCTTTTGTGTTCACTTGTTCCTAAAGTTTCTCTGGTGGATGTTGCTTCCCTGATGTCTTGTAAATGTACAGTATGTACCGCTGGTAACAATGTGTTTCTCCATCTCTTCTGTCTACTTTCAACACATGTTGCTTCCTTTGCTGAAAATAAGGGGAAATATTTGACTTAGAATTGACTAAAATACATCTTCCTCTTCCATCTCTTTAAATGAACTTTCAGTGTCACTCCCCTCCTCTCATCCTCTCCCTCCTCACTCCCAGGATTCTCATTACTCGCCTTGTTCTTTGTCTATTTTTAAAAAACACTAGAGAGCGATCCTTCTTAAAGATTTACTCATGAGGGCAGAGAGAAAGTCAGAAGAAGACAAGAGATGACTCACACTCACAGACGTTCATATCTTTGCATACTACAGATACTAATCAATGGGCTAATGCTATAGCTGCTATGAGCCCTGTGGACACAGACAAGAGCAGACGTATCATCACTATCAACGATGACAGAAAAAAGCACTGTAGCTAAAAACCCACAAACAACAGTCGTCACGATCATGAAAACTACCGATCTCTGTCCGTCTCCATGGTGCTCACACATTCTGAAACAAGATCAAGAGAAAATGAGCTGAGGCTGAGAACAGCGGCCGAGAAGCTGATCGCTACGGTAACAGTTGACCCGCTTTGTAAGTTAAATACATCCAGGTGCTCAGTCACGCACAAGACAACAGAAGACACTGATGAGTCTCGGCATGAATAAACAAACACAACAAACAAACCCCCGCACACAGAGACACACACTTTGACTCACCTAAGCTCAGTGGCCTTGTCCATCTCGCCGCAAGAACTCATATCACACAGGAAATGACTGCAGATGCAGAGATGACAACAAGCTGAGGACAAGAACTCCCTGAGACTATGGTGTGTCCCTGAGACACAGCTATCACAACACAGAAGAGAAGAAGATGAGAGGAGCCACAGAGCGTGTGATGATGTTACGTTTGTGTGAGAGAGACGGAGAGAGAGAGGGAGGGAGAGAGAGAGGGAGGGAGAGAGTGTGAGAGAGAGAGAGAGAGAGAGGGAGAGTGTGTGAGAGACAGAGAGAGAGAGAGAGAGACAGAGAGAGAGAGAGAGACAGAGAGAGAGGGAGGGAGAGAGAGAGAGAGTGTGAGAGACAGAGAGAGAGAGAGTGTGAGAGAGAGAGAGAGAGGGAGGGAGAGAGAGAGAGAGAGAGTGTGAGAGAGAGAGAGACAGAGAGAGTGTGAGAGACAGAGAGAGAGAGAGGGAGGGAGAGAGAGAGAGTGTGAGAGAGAGAGAGAGAGAGAGAGAGAGAGAGAGAGACAGAGAGAGGGAGGGGAAGAGAGAGACAGAGAGAGGGAGAGAGAGGGAGGGGAAGAGAGAGAACCACACCTCTTCTTAAGGGATTAACTTGGAAAAAGAAGTCCTAATACACTTGCAAATACACACACACACACACACACACAGAGTGGTGCATCCAAATGCAATCAAGCTGCCTACGACACAGCCTGGATGAGCATTTAATAAACAGACACACACACACACTGTGCACGCGCACACACACACGCGCACACACACACACGCGCACACACACACACGCACGCACACACGCTCACAGCTGTGCTAAAAATAAAGGCAAATCAATGCTTGATGCTCCAAATCCTGGGAGTGAGGGAAGAAGAGAGTGGGAGGATATAAAGTGTGAGAGTAACAGGACTACAGACAGGTCTGTTACTGAGGACCACAGACAGGTCTGTAACTGAGGACTACAGACAGGTCTGTAACTGAGGACCACAGACAGGTCTGTAACTGAGGACCACAGACAGGTCTGTTACTGAGGACCACAGACAGGTCTGTAACTGAGGACCACAGGCAGGTCTGTAACTGAGGACCACAGACAGGTCTGTAACAGGACCAGAGACAGGTCTGTAACTGAGGACCACAGACAGGTCTGTAACTGAGGACTACAGACAGGTCTGTAACAGGACCAGAGACAGGTCTGTAACAGGACCAGAGACAGGTCTGTAACTGAGGACCACAGACAGGTCTGTTACTGAGGACCAGAGACAGGTCTGTAACTGAGGACCAGAGACAGGTCTGTAACTGAGGACTACAGACAGGTATGCAACAGGACCACAGACAGGTCTGTAACTGAGGACTACAGACAGGTATGTAACAGGACCACAGACAGGTCTGTAACTGAGGACTACAGACAGGTATGTAACAGGACCACAGACAGGTCTGTAAGTGAGGACTATAGACAGGTCTGTAAGTGAGGACTATAGACAGGTATGTAACAGGACCACAGACAGGTCTGTATCTGAGGACTACAGACAGGTCTGTAACAGGACCACAGACAGGTCTGTAACTGAGGACTAGAGACAGGTCTGTAACAGGACCACAGACAGGTCTGTAACTGAGGACTACAGACAGGTCTGTTACTGAGGACTACAGACAGGTCTGTAACAGGACCAGAGACAGGTCTGTAACAGGACCAGAGACAGGTCTGTAACTGAGGACCACAGACAGGTCTGTTACCGAGGACCAGAGACAGGTCTGTTACTGAGGACCAGAGACAGGTCTGTAACTGAGGACCAGAGACAGGTCTGTAACTGAGGACTACAGACAGGTATGCAACAGGACCACAGACAGGTCTGTAACTGAGGACTACAGACAGGTATGTAACAGGACCACAGACAGGTCTGTAAGTGAGGACTATAGACAGGTATGTAACAGGACCACAGACAGGTCTGTATCTGAGGACTACAGACAGGTCTGTAACAGGACCACAGACAGGTCTGTAACTGAGGACTAGAGACAGGTCTGTAACTGAGGACCACAGACAGGTCTGTAACTGAGGACCACAGACAGGTCTGTAACTGAGGACCACAGACAAGTCTGTAACTGAGGACTACAGACAGGTCTGTAACTGAGGACTACAGACAGGTCTGTAACAGGACCAGAGACAGGTCTTTAACTGAGGGCCACAGACAGGTCTGTAACTGAGGACCACAGACAAGTCTGTAACTGAGGACCACAGACCGGTCTGTAACTGAGGACCACAGACAGGTGTGTAACTGAGGACTACAGACAGGTCTGTAACTGAGGACTACAGACAGGTCTGTAACTGAGGACTACAGACAGGTCTGTAACTGAGGACCACAGACAGGTCTGTAACTGAGGACCACAGACAGGTCTGTAACTGAGGACCACAGACAGGTCTGTATCTGAGGACCACAGACAGGTCTGTAACTGAGGACTACAGACAGTCAGGGGAGGTGTCAGACAGATGAGTGGTGAAACTCAGAGACCGCGCCCAAACCTGATGGAATGAGTGTGTCATGTTCCAGATTTTAGAGCTGCAAGAACACTGAATTTCAAAGCTGAACAAACCTAAAGGTTTTATTTTTGTAACAACCCCACCCCATCACAATGATACAACACATAACTAAAGGGACCTAAGTGGAAAGTCATTCATTCATTCATTACTTCATTCATTTTGCACTGATTTATCCTCCACATGAGGGTTGGAGCTGGAGCTGATCACAGCTGACGTGGGACCAAATGCAGGGTCACACCCTGAACACCACAACCAGTCCATCACAGCGCCAACACACCATTCCTTCCCACATTCACACATTCATACGGTCACTTCAGAGTCACGTCCAGTTTAACCTCTGCCACTTCCAAACATCTTTATCTAATCATCTGCTGAGAAGCTGAACCCGTCTGCCAAAGACTTCCTGTCACACTCTAAAACTGCACCCTGCTGGTCTCACTGTCCACCAGAAGGTCAGGACATCAACTTCACTACCTGACAGGCTGCTCATCGATTTGTGCCACCAGTCAATATCACTCTCTCTCTCCCTCCTGTCATCTGTCTTTGCTCTGACTCTTCATCATTATATCCCTCCTTTATCCTCGTTTATCCTCCACTTATCGTTCTCTTCATACAACACAAAGTCTGATGTTAGACAGAGCATCAGAGTGACACACACACACACACATTGATTCTGGATCAAGTTTTGTTTCTGTGCGTCTGTGTGTACAATAATGTACACACAGTTTACATTACTGTGTGTGTTTACATTACTGTGTGTGTTTATATTACTGTATGTGTTTACATTACTGTGTGTGTTTATATTACTGTGTGTGTTTACATTACTGTGTGTGTTTACATTACTGTGTGTGTTTATATTACTGTGTGTGTTTATATTGCTGTGTGTGTTTACGTTACTGTGTGTGTTTACGTTACTGTGTGTGTTTATATTACTGTATGTGTTTACATTACTGTGTGTGTTTACATTACTGTGTGTGTTTATGTTACTGTGTGTGTTTACATTACTGTGTGTGTTTACATTACTGTGTGTGTTTATATTACTGTGTGTGTTTATATTGCTGTGTGTGTTTACGTTACTGTGTGTGTTTACGTTACTGTGTGTGTTTATATTACTGTATGTGTTTACATTACTGTGTGTGTTTACATTACTGTGTGTGTTTATGTTACTGTGTGTGTTTACATTACTGTGTGTGTTTACATTACTGTGTGTGTTTATATTACTGTGTGTTTATATTACTGTATGTGTTTACATTACTGTGTGTGTTTATGTTACTGTGTGTGTTTATGTTACTGTGTGTGTTTATATTACTGTATGTGTTTACATTACTGTGTGTGTTTACATTACTGTGTGTGTTTATATTGCTGTGTGTTTATATTACTGTATGTGTTTACATTACTGTGTGTGTTTACGTTACTGTGTGTGTTTATATTACTGTGTGTGTTTACGTTACTGTGTGTGTTTATATTACTGTGTGTGTTTATATTGCTGTGTGTGTTTATATTACTGTATGTGTTTACATTACTGTGTGTGTTTACGTTACTGTGTGTTTACATTACTGTGTGTTTACATTACTGTGTGTGTTTACATTACTGTGTGTGTTTACATTACATTACTGTGTGTGTTTACATTACTGTGTGTGTTTACATTACTGTATGTGTTTACATTACATTACTGTGTGTGTTTACATTACTGTATGTGTTTACATTACTGTGTGTGTTTATATTACTGTGTGTGTTTACATTACTGTTTGTGTGTTTATATTACTGTGTGTGTTTACATTACTGTTTGTGTGTTTATATTACTGTGTGTGTGTATATTACTGTGTGTGTTTACATTACTGTGTGTGTTTACGTTACTGTGTGTGTTTATATTACTGTGTGTGTTTACATTACTGTGTGTGTTTATATTACTGTTTGTGTGTTTATATTACTGTGTGTGTATATTACTGTGTGTGTTTACATTACTGTGTGTGTGTTTATATTACTGTGTGTGTTTACATTATTGTGTGTGTTTACATTACTGTGTGTGTTTACATTACTGTATGTGTTTACATTACATTACTGTGTGTGTTTAAATTACTCTATGTGTTTACATTACTGTGTGTGTTTACGTTACTGTGTGTGTTTACATTACTGTGTGTGTTTACGTTACTGTGTGTTTTTACATTACTGTGTGTGTTTACATTACTGTGTGTGTTTACATTACTGTGTGTGTGTTTATATTACTGTGTGTGTTTACATTACTGTGTGTGTTTATATGACTGTGTGTGTTTACATTACTGTGTGTTTACATTACTGTTTGTGTTTACATTACTGTGTGTGTTTACGTTACTGTGTGTGTTTACATTACTGTGTGTGTTTACGTTACTGTGTGTGTTTACATTACTGTGTGTGTGTGTTTACATTACTGTGTGTGTGTTTACATTACTGTGTGTGTGTATATTACTGTGTGTGTTTACATTACTGTGTGTGTGTATATTACTGTATGTGTTTACATTACTGTATGTGTTTACATTACTGTGTGTGTGTATATTACTGTGTGTGTGTATATTACTGTATGTGTTTACATTACTGTGTGTGTTTACATTACTGTGTGTGTTTACATTACTGTGTGTGTGTGTTTACATTACTGTGTGTGTGTTTACATTACTGTGTGTGTGTATATTACTGTATGTGTTTACATTACTGTGTGTGTGTATATTACTGTGTGTGTTTACATTACTGTGTGTGTGTATATTACTGTATGTGTTTACATTACTGTATGTGTTTACATTACTGTGTGTGTGTATATTACTGTGTGTGTTTACATTACTGTAGATGCATGGAGCTAACTGTGGCAATAGCTAGCTTGTATATCCTCCTCTCCCTCTTGTACCCACTTCGTCACACTACAGTAGATGTGCATACATGCAAGGACAGCCTTGCTGCTGCATAGCAACGGGTCCCATAGCAACCAATGGTATGGGGAAATTTTTTGTGGGCCAGGAGAGGGAGACGGGGGGGGGGGGGGGGGGGAGACAGCAACTCTGAGAAAAGAACAAAAATAAATACAAATGAAGGAGCAGAAGAGAAGCATGAACACACACACAACCATGTTTCAGATGGAGAGAGAGAGACAGGAGACCTGCTCCCACCACAAGGTTCTCCTCTCAAACAAGAAAAAAGAAAAGAAACAAGGACAGAGATAAGAGATGGAAAAGAAAAATCCTTCCTGGTGAGGGTTTAGATTTAATGCAAATATTTTATGCATGAGCTGATAGGTATGGTAGGTATTTACTACCATATATACATATATATATATATATATATATATATATATATATATATATATATATATACACACATACATATATTGTGAATGTCTCTGTGAGATGAATAAAGTATCTATCTATCTATATATACACATACATATATACACACACACATATACATATATACATATATGTGTATATATATACACATATACACATAACATATATACATACATATAACATATAAAAACATAACTATATATATATATATATATATATATATATACACACACACACATAACATATATATACAGTATATATACACACACTTCTCTAAACAGTTACATTGTGCACTCTCTGTGTTGCTCCTAACTTTCATATGTGCTCTAATCAGAGGAGAGCAGAGCAGAGGAAGAGACTGATCCTTGTTGCTTGTGTAACAGTGCCCCTACTGGATGTAGGGAGTATAACACAGTGGTAGCTGCCTGAGCTCATGCTGTGTTTGAATGTGTGGCATTATCCAGGTCACTTTCTGTGACCTCTGACCTCTTGTCAGATCTGACTTCCTGTAATAAAAGCAAAAAGACACCGACACTCAAGCACCTGAGGTTACATTTGTTTCATATTTCAAGTGTTTACTGTCAACACAGCATGTTTTCATGCATGTGCAGGTTTGTGTCTGGCCTGAAATCAACGAGGGATTTTATCATCTGCTCCATCACTGACTGACTGACTGTCTGACTGAAAGTCTGTCTGTCTGTCTGTCTGACCTACTGACATTAAAGCGGGAGTTGAAATAAAATGTGCACATATGTCTGCTATTATTTTAAAGCTGATATGAAATCATGAGGATTGTGCTGGTTTTTTTGTTAAACATAAGCAAAAGCTGCCTCTTTATGCATCCGTCAGTGTCTTTGTCCACCTGTATGTCAATCTATCGTTTTCTGGCTACGAGGAAGCTGCTCTGTTGTTTTTTATGCGCCTGCATCACAACAGTCCTCCATCAGCAACATCTGGTGACACAGAAATATACAGGCGGCAAAAAACAACTGAAATACCTGTGAGGCAACGACACAGACACAGGAGAGACAAATGAAAACCAGTCCCTGCTCTCACTGCAAGTGGCAACTTTGTGGTTTGTGAGTTTGTGCTGCAGAGAGGAGACTGAATGACCTTCATGTCGTCTTATCGACCGACACTAAGAGCTCAGGCTCAAACACAGACAGAGACAACACAGCATTCATGTGCAGAAGCTGACATTTAGGAGAAGTAGAAATTGAATGGAGATTAATGACTTACAGAGAAAATATTCTTTAGGTTCCAGTTGCAGTTTAAATCAAGGACATGCAAATGATGGCTGGAGGATGTGTCTATTTCTACATCTCTTTTACTGATTTGAAAAAGAACGGGAGGAGAAGAGAGAAAAACAGAGAAGAAAAGAAGTTTGGCTGAAGATTAAGTGGAAAAGAAAGGAGGGCAGTAATGAATATTAATAGGGAGCAGAAGGAAAAACAGACTACAAGCATGGAAGAAACTAAAGGAGAGCGTAGTGGCAAAGTACACGATGTGAAACGTGACTAAACGATTGAAGGAATAGAAGAAGACGGTAAAGTAACACAGATCACTGTTCTACAGGAGTCAGTGATGTCAAACGTCCTTTATGAACATCCAGGAACCACAGATGTGGGTCATCCAGGGCCATAGACAGGAACGTGGACTGATGTTCAGGTCTGTTAGTGGCACACTCTGGACTTAAGTCACTCTGACACGAGCAGACGACATGAAACATTCATGTCGTCACTTTCTTTTTAAAGATACGAGGTTCACGTCAACTCTATATTCCACTCCACACTTCAGAACAAAACAAACAAGCATCAAAAGCAACGGGAAGACGACTCAATGGGCGTGCTGTGACAAAAGAGAGGGGTCCTTTTAGAAGTGTCCGTGCATGTGTGTGTGTGTGTGTTCGAGCTACAGATTACAGACACACACACCACAGATGGCCGACGCGTCTTTTCACTGCCACCACCGCAGAGAATAATGGCCAGTGGTGCCCCAAACCCTTCCGCCGCCCGCCCCCCCGGGTCCCTTTGGCTTTTGTCAACACGTGTGTCCATCAAATGGAAGTGTGTGTGTGGGACAATGGCAGCGAGACAAAGAGGCTGCCTCCCCCCACCAGGATGCTGAATAGCAGGGCACGTGGGCCTTATCATCCAGAGAACAATATCACTGAGGAGGGGAGGAGAGTGGAGAGAGAGAGGGTGTGGCAGCACCACTGCACCGTCTGCAGTGGGGGGGGGCGCATCTTGGGTGGCCCTGAGGGCAGTTTTGAACTTGGAAAGGTTTTTGGTTTAGTTGGTTTTAGTTTATTTACATGTTTACAGGAAACATTGTGCTAAAGTGCTCAGAAAGTAAAGTTTTTCTTTAAAGACAGTGCACAGGATGTTCTACAGCTATTTTATAAAAAACAAAATTTCATGCATTTGGTGTTACAGCACCACACTGAGGCTGCTTCTTCACATGCACTTTTGATTTCTCCTGGTTACATAAATTGCCAGCTTGGCTTTGCCACTTTTTGATTACCCTTTGTACCCTGCAAAAACTCTAAATCATGTCTTGAATATCTTGTTAAGTGGAAGAGTCTTGAAAACATCTTGTTTTGAGTCATATCTCAGCCGAAACAAGCTTTTTTGACATGCATAAGGTTTTAAGCTGCTGTGTTATTAGTGAAGGATCAATCGTCTTGTTTCAAGAAATAGAATTGTGACAACAAATCTGCTTTATTGAAAACTGCATGGTAAACATGCCCAACTGTTGACCATGGCTATCATATTAGGCAGTGTC
The DNA here is from genome assembly GCF_958295425.1 of Solea solea. Lineage (NCBI taxonomy): Eukaryota > Metazoa > Chordata > Actinopteri > Pleuronectiformes > Soleidae > Solea > Solea solea. The sequence goes on along the minus strand of NC_081140.1, from coordinate 29,888,639 downwards.
ACCTTGGCTCGGCATGGTTTGGTTTTGTTTCCACTACAATACAGTATATATATACATATAATGCAGTATGTATATATATATACACACACATGCTTGATATTTATAAAGCACTTTTCTAGTCTTGATGAACACTCAAAGCTTCTTTACACTAGTTTTGCCATTCACCCATTCACATCCATTTACTCACCCATTCACATACACAACAGCCAGGACCAATGTAGGGTTAAGTGTCCTACACAAGGACACGTCAGCATGTAGATTAGCAGAGTCTTGAATCAAACCCACAACCTTTTATTTGGAAGACGACTCACTCTACCACTAAACCGCTGTTGCCCCATTGTGCGTCTTTTGTTTAGCGTCTTTGAGTCCATCAGCGGGAAATGACACAGAGCTGGCCAGATGTTTTCAGACAGAGTTCCTAACTTTCTCTCAGCTAATTCATTCATTCATTCATTCATTTCCAAATAGTTGTTTGGTTTATAGTTTGGGACAGAAAATCTGCTTGAAGTGACGTATCCATCAGAATGAAGTGTTGTTGCCGTGAAGCAGTGCAGTCCTGGACCAATCATGGATCTGACACCTCTGAGGTTATTCCATCCATGTGTCTATATATAATTATATATATATATGCTGGAGTTTATTTTACTTTCTTTTCTGCTCTTTTTAACTTCTTAAATCATGATGTACTCTTTTTAATGATTTATTATGGATTGTGTGTATTGTCATGCGTGAGAGGTGCATTATGAATAAAACTGCAGTGCCCAGGCAGCACAGAATAAAGAGGAGAAGCTCAGGGTTCCAGGCTTGGCAAGAGGACTTTAATTCCATAGAATAAAACTGGTCCCGTAAGTGGGTCTTATCGAGGTAAAAGCCTCCACTCAATTTACCCACAGCACATCAAGGCAGCTCGTATCCGACCTACAGGCTCAGTGGGATAAAATCAAGTCTCAGAGTGAGAGCTGAGCAGATCTCTCTCCATTAAACTGCAATGTGTACTTCATTCATCGTCGACTATTTTGATAATCAATGAATCGGTTTGAGTGTTTCTGTCATTGTCATTAAAAACAAGTTCAGCTTCTTAAATGTCACACAATTCTGGTTCATTTTGGTTTGTGGACAAAAACAAGAGCCATGAGAACATATGTACAAACAAACAGGTACTATCACTGATGGAAATGCAACATAACCGCGCCGAGGCGAGGCGAGCTGGGACCACGTAGTGGAAAAGCGGATAATTATTGGATAACTTCCTGAACAGTAGCAAGTTTGAGTGTGTGTGTGTGTGTGTGTGTGTAAATGCAGGAAGGGGTTTTCTTTCTTCTCTTCTGTGGAGGTCAGGACACACAGTGGTAGAAGAAAACATGGACCAGCTGTGCTGAAGCTGCAGGGGGACAGTGATGAGGGAGGAGCAGGGACATGCAGGCAGGCTGCTGACAGCCTCTTTTGAGGCAGCAGCTGGTCAGAGAGGGGTCTCACCAGCTGTGCCTCTGCTGACCTCTCCGCACACTTCTCCACCTCCTCTTCCTCTAGGAACCTCCCTTCCCCTCCCCCACACAAAACCAAAGAAACCTCACCCAAATGTCAGCAGAGACTCGCAGACACACCACACACACGACCATCTGTCAGTAGGAGGAGATCGTCTCCGCGATCGCTCCATGACACAGTGATGGATTCAGTCATGGTGAAACGCAGCACACCACACCCGACACAAAAGCCCTGCAGATATGGAACTATTCTTATTCTTAAGCAGACGTCTCCCAGCAAGCCTGCTCTGACATCTCAAACCCAGTGACTCATACAGGACGGTGAGGCAAGGCTGGGACATGGAATCTTCCTTAGTGCTAGAATATGAGATGAAATGAAGTTTTCATATGCTATTATAGTTCATTATGAGTTAAATAACGGATGGATTATCAATAGTCAATGGAGGATGACTTCACATTTACCTCCTGTAATTGTGACCAGGCCGGTCACAAGATGACGCAAAATAAATGGGCTCTAATTTGTGTAAATAAAAAAGCCTGATGCAGCCAACGCTTACTTAGACCAGCGTGAAATGAAGTGCACGAACAGAGTGATTGATTGGCAATGTTCTGGTCTCCTTTCTTTTCATTTCATTTCCTCTCCTCTGTCTCGTTCCCCTCAAGGATGAGCAGTTTGAATATTAGATAGGAACAGATTGTGTGAGATAACACAGACCTGCAGGGCCTCACACATGGAGCTTTGTGACATAAAAACACACTCATCTATGTCACAGCCTCCATCCTCCTGGATGCATCTCCTGCACTGTAAATACACACATGAGAACAAAACAGTATTTTTAACCACTCTGACTGTGCAGATGTGTCAGGATCTCTGTGTGTGTGTGTGTGAGTGGGCAAGAGCGAAGTTAACCAAAGCTCTGCTCACACTGCTGTAACATGAAATAAGACTTGAACCATTAAAAAGGGTTGGTCACCTATCGAAGCTTCCGCCATCACTGCCATATTTGGAATAACTCCACAAGATGCTCACGTTAACCGCCGGGCAAGAATATGATAGCATCTCTCATAGCATAAGTGGAAGGAGAAACTTCCCCCAACCTTTAACATGTGGATCAATTGTGGATCAATTGTGGTATCAGAGAAGATTCGCTATTCTACAAGAGGACGTATTCAAAAATGTTGTGCTACATGGAAACCTTTTTTAAGTTATATAGAGAAATGTACACACACATACATACACATATACATACATACATACATACAGTATATATACACATATATGTATATAAACAAAAATATACATATATACACATATATGTATATAAACAAAAATATATATATACATATATGTATATAAACAAAAATATACATATATACACACACACATATATATATATACACATATATATACACACACATACATATATATATATATACATATACATATATATACATATATATATACACACACACACACAAGGACATTTTCACCTGTCCTCACAACTTGAATGTGCTTTTTTAGTGTTAGGTAACAGTTGGGTTTAAGTCAGGGTTAGGTTAAGGGTCAATGTGAGGCATTTAGCTGTGAAGGTTGAGGTTAGGGTTAGGCATTACCTGGTTACTGTTAAGTTTTAGGATAATGATTCGTTTGGACTGTCCACATGAATCAAAGTCACTGCAGTGTCCTACGAAGAACAGCTGTGCAAACCTCTGTGTGTGTGTGTGAAGTGAAAGGAAGCTTCAAAGCTGGTCAACAGCTGAGAGTAGGGGGTTAGAAAGGGTTGAGATTTTCCTCTGTCTCTCAAGAATGCAGAGCAAGAGCAATAACACATTCTCTGTGTGGAGCACAGACAGCATATAAACACACACACAAACACACAATCAGAGAGTCTAGCAGCCATCTGGTGAACTGCACATGCAAGGATGTGACAGAGTGTTGACTCTATATCACCACATGAGACAAGACCTGGTCTTAGAGTCTGGATATCGTCATATTGTGATAAAGTATCTGTGTTTTAAAGGCTGTTGCCTTGATCATCATCATCATATGTATTACACTGAATACATTTCTACATTAAATATTAGAAATGACATATTATAGATGTGTAGTTTAAGATCATGTGATACAGATGATATTTGATTCACAGTGTGTTGTCACTCTGAGAAGCACAAACAAAAGAAAACCTTTCCTGAGTCCAGAGAAACAACCCGTGTGCAGCTTTATATCACAATATAGCTCATATATAGCCCGTGATAGCCTAAAGAAATATTTATAGCCATATCAAGTGACACTGTTGTCCAGCCCTTCAGCTAAAAATCACAACCACTTATCCATGTTTTTCTCCTCTGCTTTTGCCATCACAAATATTCTTGAAAAACAGGGAGCTGAGGATTGAGGAGGATTAAAGAGACAGACAGAGAGAAGGGTGGTAGTCCAGGGGACAGAAATGAACAGCTGCTCCTAAACACACCATCGTTTTCCCATCACATCAAATCATTTCCTCATCGGTCGCATGTCGCCAAAGCATCTCCAAAATAAAATGTGTGATAAAGCTTCAGCTGATCCACTGATGGGCTCGTTAAGTCTTCTTAGAGGACCTGAGGTCTGAAGCCAGGACAAACTGGAAAAAATGACCTTGGCTTTATTTCAGAAAACAGCGAAAAGCTGTGGAAATGACATGTGAAGGATCGTCTTATACGCAATAATGCCCAGTAGTTTTATCTATGAGATATGATAGGAAAATCAATGTTAGGGTTTTGATTTCCCGTCCCAAAAGGACATGGATGTGGTATGAAGTTCAATTCCAGTGCAGCCAGAGGAAGTGGAGAGAATCTTCACATCACCGTTTACTGACACCTTACTGTTAAGTGACACAATGCAGGGTTCAGAGTTCACAGTATGGTTTACAGCTGTGGGCGGATCCTGAGAGCAAATCCTAATGTGTTACTTTAAAAAGTTGGACAATATCATCAACAACAATATATGGTGATTAGTGCTGTCAAACAATTCAAATATTTAATCACGATTAATCGCATTAATGTCATAGTTAACTTGCAATTAATGGCATATTTGTATCTATTCTAAATGTCCCTTGATTTTTATATATGTATATATATATACACATACATACCTATTCATATATATATACATATATATTTATATATATATATATACACATATATACACATATATAAATAAATATATACATATATACATACATATATATCATTTTATCAATTCTATGTATTTTTTAATCAATATATCTAATTTATAACTTTTACTGTATTTCAAGAATGACAATTTCAATTTCTTCCCAGCAGTCATCAGCGTCTAACATAATACTTACAGCCCAGGAAGGCTCTACCTTGATTTAAAGGCGTTCTGGGTGGCTAGTTTGTGAAAGACAAATCTGAATACTGGGCCTGTGGGGTTTACTGGGCAGGCAAACTACTCGTCTTCCAGTTCAGGCAGACAAAGGCCAGTTTGTTCCTCTGGAAGCCAGCGGGCAGAGGCTGCCACGTCCCCTGACCAAGAGGGGCAGACAATCAGGGAAGGGAGAAAGTGAGACAGATTTTGAGAGGACTGGGAGAATACTACAGATACAAGGGGATGAGGAGGTTTTCAGGAAGCAGGGGTTGAGAGGACATGAGAAAAATACAGAAAGGATTATAAGAGGAGAAAATGCCCACAGGTCACCGCCTTTTCAAAATTCATGTTCCCTATAAGCTGCCACAATAGGAACAATCCACTCTAAATTAGCCGATACGATAGTCAGTATCAGTCCAGTATGACTGTATCATTTATATCACATGCTTCACTATGCACAGACTGTAAACATGTTAATATGTAAATTATGTCTTTCAAATAGCTTGAAATGGTTTAAAAGGTCTAAAATGACTGCATTGGACTGGTATCGGTATCAGTGTTGATGGTATCAGTGGTATCAGTATCAGTGGTAATGGTATCAGTGGTAGATAGATAGATACTAGTATTTGAAGCCAATGAGCACTATTTTCCAAAAGGTGAGATGGTGTTGTGGGATGTACAGCAATGGGAGAGACATAAAAGTAGGAAATCATGGAGGTAATAATAGCAGGTAATATTTAAGCATGTAATACCAGTTATGACAAATTTGGTCACTTACTTGAAATGAACAAGTAAGTAAGTAACTGTGAATATACAAATTACAACAGGATAAGGACTATAATGTCAAAAGTCAAGTGAATGAACAGTGGAATGTAGGTCAACAGTAGTTAGTAGAGAGAGGTGGATGTGCACAGGAAGGAAGGGCCTCCTGTGGAGGTCACTTCCTGGTTTTCAATAAGCCAGATTGACTATTTCCGGTAAGCTGTCAGCCAACGACGCAGAGGTGAGCTACAGTCAATGTCTGCATAAATTAACAAGAGTGTTTAGTGACAAACTGACCGACAGTGATGCAGCAGTGCTCCACTACTGTCCTCTCATGACGCTTCAGTGTGGGCGTATACCCAAAAACGGGTGGAGGTGATTCCAGTTTTTTATCCTATAAGCGTTTTGTCTTGCTAAAATTTGACACAATGTGCCTTTAATTCTGAGACAAGTTTCTTGCAAGAGCAAATACATTTTATTTTCATTTCTTGTTTTGAATTTTCTTCATTTCTAATTTTTACACAGGAATTAACATTCAAGATGAGAAGTGAGTTTTGTTTCCCTGCCATTGTTTGTGAAAGGTTACGTTTTCCTGTCAGGAAGTCTGACGACCTCTCACCTCCAACAGTTTCAACTTAAACAAATGATGTATAGTATAGATAGTGACAGTGATAGAACTGTGTCTGTATCTGACATGCAGATTATTTCATTATTACAGTGACGACCCCTCTCTTCCTAATTTGCACCTCTGTGTTTTATGTTCTGTGGTTTCTTATGAACATAAAACATTCAAGATTCAAGATGCAAGAGGTTTATTGTCATATGTTCAGTTAAGACAGACGTCACACTGCACAATGAAATTCTTACTTTGCACATCTCCCTGGTCACAAAAAAAGAGAGAAAAAAATGAAATAAAATATATATATAACTAACATATATAAACATAACGAGGACTCTTGTTTCACTTGTGTGTTGTATTTAATAGTGAATTTAAGTCATGTGATAGCATGTTTATCAAAGGTGGCACATACTATAACGGTCATGCTGTTGATGTTTTAGCTTCATTTAAATCTCATAAAACATGTTTGGACAACACTACAGAGTTTTTCATTCTTCTTTTTTTCCTGACATTTTATATACTCATCTTTCCCGCATGTGTTATCAGAATAACTGACTTGATTTTCAGGAGAGATACTTCCCATTGTGTTTCTCTGTTCTCTATGAGCCAACAGCTGGGCCACATGTGGCATACAGAATGTAAACAGAGGAGAGAAGAAGTCAAGTGCAACAGTGGTATGTAAAGAAACTGAGTGATGAAAGTTGAGGTACAATGGAAGAGAGGATGAGACAGGAGGAGCTGAAAAGAACAAACAAAAACAAAAGGTTGTGACACCTGCCGTTCAAAACGTAGAGTGAAGACTGAAGACAACACTGTGGGAATGAGGGCGAAAAAAGGACGACTTTAGAGAGATGAAAGGAGGACAGTCATGTGAAGTCAGATGCTCCTGATCGGCTGCGTTGCTGCCAGAGCTCCTTGCCATGGCAACCATGAGTCATAGCACCAGGAAACAGAGAGAATGTTTTATGAAGTGGAAGTCTCATTGACCAGCTATACTGGGCCCCCGAGGAACACGAACGTATCAGTGGTGATTGTTCAGCTTCCTCTACAATGTGGTCAAATATGGACGGTGTTGTATTTACATTTCAACACTAAACGTGCACTAGAGCGCGATTACAACTCGTCACTCGCCGTTCAGAATCAGCTGTTTATCACGGATGAAGGAAAAACACAGAATCACTGCGGTGAGCAACAACGTCACTTCCACAGAAGCTCAGCTTCTCTGGACGCTGGGCTTCTACATGATGATTGGAGGAACTGTATGAAATGGGTTTTGACAAAAATTATTTACCTATTTCTAATCCCACTTAGAAACAAAAAAAAAAGGTTTTGTTTTCAATGTTGGTTGAAAATTGTAGCCTATTAAATGAATATTGTATCATTAAAAATAAACTTAGTCTTTCCTGTGCTTATGTTTATAAATCAACAGCATATGATCCACTATATCTGCAACAAGCAGCTCTTATATGTTTGTAATCAGTGCAGCGCTAACACTACTAAGTATGCTGCTTCATTAGGAAGTCATAGCGAGTAACCTGAGTACGAGCATCACCTCCACTGTGTCAGTGACAGATGTGGACACCGTCATCACCTCCATGGTCAGTCCTTCACCCCCTGTGAACATGTCGCTCATGTTTCCTGACGTCATCCTAACCATACAACACAGACATGTTTACATGTACTGCAGAGCAAACATGAAGACGTGTGCATTTTTTCTTCAGGTGGAGGCCCCCCCCCACACACAGGTGTGTGTCCTGTGTGTTCACAGCTAAATGCCTCACATTGACCCTTAACCTAACCCTGTGTGTCCTCCATCCTTTAGGTCTGTCTCAGTGTCTCTGACCTCCTCAGACTGGCCTGTAGAGTGACGCAACACACGTCCATCAGATGCAAGCCGCCAACCGTAAAAACTGCTCTGAGTGTCATCCTGCTCCTCCACCCCACTCCCTGACACCCCCCACCCCCAGCTCACTGGCTGCCAACTCTCTCTTTCTCTGGGTCTTGACACTCCTCTCCTGTCACATTGAATAGGCCCCTCTGTGCTGTGGAATATTTAACATGGCTTCTGTCTACTACTGAGACACACACACACACACACACACACACACACACACACACACTCAGAAAAGTGTGGCTTTTTCTTTGCCTTTAAAGTAGAAACACGTTGTCAATACACTGTAAAAAACACAAGATTAGAGAGTTCAGATGACCTTCTGAGCTCATTGTAACATCTCCATATAGATCACATCACACTTGGTCGGACTGTGGCGTCGGCGAAGAGACGTGTGCGGCAGGTACAAGGCCATATGTTGCCCATGTGTGCTATAGAACATCTAAGTGTAATCTGGAACAAACCATGTGGCAAAACAATTGGCAAGCAACTAGTGCTGTCAAACTATTCAAATATTTAATTGCGATTAATCTCATTAATGTCATAGTTAACTCGCAATTAATGGCACATTAATGACGGAACGTTAGCTTATTACTCTCTGGCCGGCTCGCAGTGAGCCTGTTGTTGTGTTTCCGGTCTAGCTAGATCCAGTGTGGTGTTGTAGTTCTAACATTACTAGTTGTTGCAACAGCATGTGAATAAAACTACGAAGTTTGCCAGGCCAAAAAAGAACATTAATCTTGTGATAAAAAAATTGACGCCGTCAAAATGGGTTTGCGTTAACAACGTGTTTAACCGACAGCACTACAAGCAGCAAATGAAGCCGATGCTAATAAGCGGAAAGTGAGAAAATAAATCACAAAACCAGTGAAAGAGAAAGTGAAACTCTTCCATCTCAATGTGACAGTTATGAGCACGATACTCAATATCAGTTGTGGCTACTGAGAAAGATCAACTTTCCTTGTTATCTGCAGAGAAAAAAGCAACTGAAGCAATGAAATACACTGATAATCACTGACCCACACACACACAGTGAACATCCCTGGTGTGTTCAAACACACAGAGAAACAGAAATTGTTGCCCTCATACAAGTGCCAACCAGACAGGCGTTCAAATCCACATCTACAACCGTTGATTAATCCACAGAAGAATAATTCACAAACAATTAGAGCAACTCAAACACTCAGGCACAGACAAAACAACAGGCGTGTGTCTGTGAACATGCCATTAGTGTGTGCACTAATGGAACTAGTGTAAGTGGGAGAGAGGAGTGGTTGCATTTAACTAGCCAGCAGAAATCAGATAACTCCACTCAGCACATACTGAAGGCACTTAGGCATCAGACACCAAGGATGGAAGGAAGTGTGTGTGTGTGTGTGTGTGTGTCCTGTAAGAAATGACAGGTCATGTCTAATTAGGAGAGGAGTTTCTGTCGTAAATCCACTTTTCCATGCAGACTTTCCATCCCGGGCCATCTTTGCCACTTCGTTTCTACATAATCACTTGAGTCCATGATTTACCATGAGCTAACCATGTAATCCACTGCTTGCGTTTGTTCCCATCACTCCCGTTCTTCTACGTCTCAAAACTTCTCTGGATCTGTGGCAATCCAGGAAAATGCTCTTCCAACTCGAAGAGACGAGTTGTCTGACATCTTGTTACCTTGGCTGTCGGCGCCCTTTAAACAACATTCTGCCTCACAAGATATCAGAAAACATACATTACCTATGTTAATACTAGGGTTGCAACTATTAATCGATTACTAAATTAATCACCAACTACTTTGATAATCAATTCTATTGATTTGATTTTTTCTTTTTTTTTAAATAATTAAAACAAGGTTTTTTTTGATTCAGTACACAGAAAGTTGGCGTCTACTCTGCTGTTGTAAAATGTTTTCAAGATTAGGTGTTTTTATATGGAATTTGATTAGATTTTTTACAACCCTAACCCTTAATTCATAGTTGTGCTAAATTAACTTGCAAAGTTTTTGTTTTTTTAATGGATTGCCTTGTGTGTATATTGCCTTTTTTCAAATCCATAAAAAAAAGTAAAAAAAGAAAATGTATTAAAGCCAAACTTGCACAACTATGCACACTATTCTGGGTATAACCTGACAAAGTTAGGTCGAGCATACGGCACACCTTGGCTCAGTTATAATCATAAAACGCTGTAAGGATGCAGCTCTTTTAAAATGAAACAGGCTAAGCCAATCAACACTGAAACAATGTTTTTTAATAGTCGTTTTCTGGAAGTTTTGAATTGATTTATAATCTTAGATACATTATGTTACATGTGTTTCCATTTGCACCTACTAAGAATAGGTATGTTAGCTTACTGGAAGTAGCTGTCACCGTCATTTTTGTGTTGGTTTGACACGTTGACTGCGACATCCAGTGCCACTCGACAAGTATATAATATTGCACTTTCAACACTCACACACATACTGTACGGTCATAAACTAAAAAATAAGGAAGTGCATGTGGACTGGACAGTCCCCTGACCTGCAGCTGCCTCACTCCACATCACTCTGAGGAAGCCCTGTGAGGCTGAGGCTGGGAGTTTAGCTACTTGTTTGACAGACTCACCCTGACCAGCACAAAAGGCCGGGGCAACGCCCTCCTCCTCCAACCTGATTGGCCAGCTGGATGATCCTTGATCCCTGCTTCTTTGTGGTCTCAGCTGGGCCAGCCCTCCCCCTCAAATGTGAGTGTGCACATGAAAGTGAGTGTGTATGAGTGTGCGAACAAAAAAAAAGCCAAGTCCTAATGCAGCAATCAGCGCTGTGGAGGACAGGAAATGGCCTAAGGGGTGTGTGTGCGTGCGGGTGTGTGTGCATGTGTGTTCTAGTTTTGATGACTGACTCACAACACTGATGCAGAAGCCATTTAAATGGAGGAAGCCCATGGTTTTGACTTCATATACTAACACCTCTGATTCCTTCAGCCTTGATCAAACCTATCATCCTCTAGTTCCAAGTTTCCCATACACACCACATCGTTTCAGGAAATGTCTTCGACCACTAGATAGCCCCTTAAACCTTTCTTCCCTCAGCCCTTGATCACATCTACCATCCTCTAGTTCTTCTTCTGGACCAAATTTCAGCCAATCTGAACAAATGTTTTCAAACAACAAAATCGCAAAGTAACACAACAGAATCAGCGATGGAGGCAGCAGTGGATCGACAATCCTGTGTGCCGTGACTTTGGGCCATGGAGTGAACCATTTATAAATCAGCATTTTGTTCACTCACTCACTCACTCACTCACTCACTCACTCACTCACTCACTCACTCAGTCAGTCAGTCACCCTCCACATGAGGGTCGCCGGGGGCGCTGGTGCAAATCCCAGCTGACATAGGGTGAAAGGCGGGGTTCACCCCAGACAGGTCGCCAGTCCATCACAAGGACATGAGACAGACAACCATTCACTCTCACACCTATGGTCAATTTAGAGTGTCCATTAGACCTGGAGAAAACACACACACACACATACACTCTCTCACACACACACACACACACACACACACACACACACACACACACACACACAACCAAACTCAACTGAATACAACTCAACCTGAGACAAACTGAGCTGTCCAAACTGGAACTGTCCATGCAGTTGGTCTAGAGCAGGGGTGTCAAACATATGGCCCGCGTGCCAGAGCCGGCCCACCAGATGGTCCAAGGATGAATTGCAGTATGATTAGGTTGTAATCATACAATAAATAAAATAAAGTTAAATACCATATTTTTCAGTTCCATGGTTAGTTAGGTTATTCCTGTGACTAAATGTGTTTTTTTAGATCCACTGTGATCTATAGTTGTAATGCACATGTGCAAATGGACAAATTAATATTGTTGAAATTGCACTTATTTTTCCTCAAGAAATTCATGTTGTCCATAATATGTTTTGTTAAAAAAAAATACTTTATTAAATGTAAAACAAAGGGAAACATTTGGAGTCCTTGTTGTTTCTAGTTTATCATGCTATTATTTTAATGGTCTGGCCCACGTGAGATCAAATTGCACTGTATGTGGCCCCTGAACTAAAATGAGTTTGACACCACTGGTCTAGAGACACACTGAGCCCTGCACTGCCTGTTCACACACACACACACACACACACACACACACACACACAATATGACACTCTCTGTGTGTGTCTGTCTGTGTGTCTGTCTGTGTGAGGCAGTGAGGACCATCCCATTAACATGACTGGCTGTCTGAGGAATGCCATGTCACACAACAGATGGAGCTCCACAGACAATAGAGTAGCATTTACTGGGTCCATATATGAAGGCATGTGTGAAGAGTGTCTGTGTGTGTGTGTGTGTGTGTGTGTGTGTTGTGATACTGATACTTTGTAAAGCCAACAGTTCACACAATGAGCAAACACTGGGGAGTCAGAGGAGAGGGAAAAAACAAGGAAGAAATATGAACCAACAATTACCCAATAATCAGCCAAACTCTTGATGGCTCAATCAGTCACTCCCTCACCTGCTGGTGACGTAGTTATTGTTGTAGTTTGACCATAATAGCAGCAAAATAAAGGTGCAGGGCGGCATGATTTATACACTGTTAGAGGTAAATAACAATAACTGTGTAATCAGTGGAATCTCTCTGTGTGCTTGGAAGTTTCTATGCAGTGTGTGTGTGTGTGTGTGTGTGTGTACATGTACACACACACAGATATGGGCCCATTGGTGATGCACAGCTCAGCAGCAGCCTCACAAACACACATCGTTCACTTCCTCATCACGGACTCATTCATTCATTCCGTATGCAGATGATCCTAAAAGAGTCACAGTTGTGGAGGAAATCCGGTGAACTCACCCAAGAGGACGGACGATCTGCTTCCCCGCTCGTGCTCTGCTCTGTGTGAAGCCAGGACCCCGAACACACGCGCACACGCACACACACACACACACACACACACAAACACACAGCAAACAACGTCCACTGACAAGTAGTAATCTCACAAACGCATCCTCATCCGAGCTGTGAATGCGATGAAGCGCGTGGACGCGGAGCCGCAGATGGAGCTCGTGTCTGCACAGATCACCGATGGAGCTTTAACAACCGCGACTGTGTTTCACGCACGCGATCAAAACAAAAGGAAGAGACGCGACGCGGTCTCTGAGGCAGAGCTCGCTGCGGATCGCAGTCGGATGCTGTGAGTGTTTGAGCTGCTTCCTCCGGCTCCACCCGCTCGCTCCGGCTCTGCACTGCAACCATTGGCACAGACAGCCGGACATGCAAATCCACTCTGTCCATTGATGTTTTCCACAGAGGGAAGAAAAGAGGAGCGTCGCTGTGTGTCAGGCCCCGCACTGCGCCACCGTGTGGTCAAAGAGCTGCCGCGACTCAGACGTGACTGCTGCACTGAGCTGACGGCTCCGTGTTCTTCAAAGAATTGTCTATATTCATTCATACGTGTTTGAAAAGTCCAGAAAGGAAGAAGGAGAATGGAAGTCTAACAGATGTTGATGTCGCATTTAGTTCTTTTTTGTTTTGTTCTGTTTTTCTTGGTTGGAGTAGTTTTCTTTTTTTCCCTTTTTGTATTATCCGTTTAGTTTAGTTTATTTAGGACCTGACAAGCCTAGGCTTCTTCCTATCCCCTTTCGAACGCGTCAAATGTATACTATATTGAAATTGCCTTTTATGTTGTTATAACAATAATAATAACAACAATAATAACAATAACAAAAATAATATTTATTTTTTTCTTCATTTGTTTATTCATTTTCATCTAATTGTAATCGTTTGAAATAAAGATATCAATCAATTCATTCTCTTTTTTTCATTCATGCATTGCCTACTGCTTCATCCTCCACTAAGGACACACTCACACACAATTTAGACTCCATTTAACCTCTACATGTGTTTGGACTGTGGGAAGAAAACTGGAGAAAATGCAAATAAATGGTAAAAGGTTTGTTTTAAAATGTTTAACATGTCGTCACCAGTACGTCGCCGTCCACAACTGCAATTCCCACCCCAGCGTCCCTCCAGGCTCGGTGCTTGGCCCCGCCCTCTTCAGCCTTTACCCCTGGACACGTCATACAACTCACTGTGGTCTAACTTCTCCCACTGTTACACTGTTACACATAACTGTACATCTCCACCAAATCCATCACCACCGTCCACCATCTCAAACTGTCTGGATGGACAGTACCTTCCTGAAACCAAACGGACCCAAAGCTCTCGTAGCCTGCCTTACTTCTCCCTCCAGGTCATCATGTCAAGATACATTCTCAACATTAACTTCATAAAACTGGAGACCAGTATGGCTACATAGTTGAAATTAAATAAACATACTGCAAACATAGCCATATAAAACGAGGTCACCCCGTGACGCTGCTGACGCCGACCCGAGGCTATCATTTCATCACCATGGACAGCGCACAACAAACCAAACACACAACGAAGTGCGGTGCGCGCGGCCCCTCCGGGATCCCACCTCGGCCGGCGCGTGTCGGCCTCACTTTCGACGCGGGGCACAGTCCACCGGCGGCCGGGGAGAGGACCCGCGAGGGGATCTCAGTTTTTTGTATGTGTACGTGTTATTTTTCCTTTTCCCTAATAGGAGTGTCAGAGCCACTCATTACACTGTAATGCGGTGCATATTGTGTTTAAACGTTAAACGGATGAATTACACAGCACTTTTCAAACCACACATAAGCTTTTATAAACAAACTGACGCCCTTGATGTGACTTAAAACATAAGCTTACCTTACATTCGTCGGTCTTTCCTTGTGAAGTGGAGATGGCAGCTTAGTGAAGTTTGTCCTTTGACTTGAGCTCCAAAAGAAGTCCATTCTCTATGGACATCAGTACCAAAGCTCCCAGGCGATCCTGTCCACTAGTTTCTGGCGTGTGTCTTGATTCGCTTCAGATCCTAGTAAGACCGCTGTACGGGGGAGGTGGACACGGGGCTGGTCAGCAGCAGGTGAGGGGACACAGCAGCTCGTTATGGGTCACAAAGTGCAGCAGGTCTGACGGCTCCTGGACTCAAAGTTTGCCAAACGTGTGTCCATGACTGTCAGTTCAATGTTGAGCCGGCGGAAGTCAAAGTGCAACCGTAGTTTTCATTGTGCAGCTTCCGGTACGCTGTACGCACGTCAACAACTAATTATAATTTTAGGTCTTAAGATGTCTTTCCACTTTCAGAAGCTTTTCTTTTAATTCGAGTTCTGGAGTTAGACTTCCATTTTCTATTATTTGAAGTTTATCTGAGAAAGGCCGCCTTGAAAAAGGCGATGCTATCAAGCTAGCCACAACATCGCGCTCCTCTCCGGCCGCCATTTTGCTCTCTCTCTCAACCGCGCTCAGCACTCTGGGGGGCGTGGTCAGCAGTTAGACCTGCGCTGTTCGGACGTCAATCATTTGCCCATCACTCTCCAATGACCAATGAATGAGCCAGCTAACCGGGCCTAATAGAGACGGACGATTCTGATTGGATACCATGTTTCAGTAACCCTTTCATTGCTGATGGGAACTTGACAGTAAACTTAACTTTAGAACATAGATGAGAGAAAATGTATTACATGTATTGTATAAATAAATTACATATATTACATATATATTATTTAGTACTCAGTCATACTCAGTTTAATACTCACTTCTACTCAGGCGTAGAAGGCCCTGAACCGTAGTAAGGGGACCTCCGAAGACCGCTAGCTCCTTTAGCTCGGATTAGCTCGTTACAGCAACAACACATCAAACCACGGGACTAACCGCACAATATCAGCCTCTCTTATTATTGTGCGTCTCTCACAATAAGAGGAATAAGTGCAAATATGTAGGTGACAGAGATATTGTCTCAATTTAAAAAACATTAGCACAAAGCAAGCAGATCCACTTTTCTATGTTAAGAGCATTAAAATGAGAAGAAATAATGGGACACAAAGAAATCAAGGGACATTCAGAATAGATACAAATATGCGATTAATTGTGTTTAATCGTGGGTTAACTATGACATTAATGCGATTAATCGTGATTAAATACATGTCGGGTGTTTTGAAAGTGAAACGGCACAAAAGAGTTAAAGAAAGTAATGATTTATGAAACAGCTAAAGTTTGAAAAATAAATGTTTGGTTTTCTGCAGTAAACTGAACCTGAGTGGAGAGGAAACCATTGTACGTCATGAAGAAGGCGGTCAACCCTCAACAGTCCAGTCTGAGCATCAACTCTTCTGCAGAAAAAGAGATTGAAGTCTGTATGGAGTAGAAAGAATCCTTGAAAACACTTGGTGAGGCACATGAATATTTTCTCCATTTGATTTTGTTTAATAAAAGCATTTCGTCTTTTATGTTACAAAGTGTCAAAAAAACAAGTTTTCAAAGCTACAAAGTAATAAATGATGGTGTCAGTTATGGAGCGTCACAATGTAAAACCATGATCAGTCATTATCATTAGACTCTGATAAGGACAGCACTTGTGTGTCAACAGTGTTATTATACAGGCACCACTATTATCTGTCCTCAATGACAGGAAATCCCATTCTTATCTCGCCAACACACACGAGCAGGACGTAACGATTCATTCACTTCAACCATGGCAACACAGAAAGGGAATATAGCTCGCTTTTTAAAAAGTCAAGTTGGTTATAGTTGATAATGTGTGTACTGTGACAGAGAGATGTAAGGAACATTCTCCTCAAGCCTTCATCCATGTTTAATGTATTATGACATTAGTATGAGTGATGGTTTAGAACAATGATTTAGTTTTGAATAATGGTTTTCAATTTCACATTCATTGGAGCATTCTGTCATACAGTCAGTTGCATATTGACATCAACGCGTGTGAATTCATGAATCGATCCTTGGGTTCCTCTTCACAGAAGCCCCTCAGCTTAGTGAGGTAGTAACCTTGTTCCTGAGGGTTTATGCTTTGGCCTGTGCCGCCTGTGCCGCCTGTGCCACCTGTGCCGCCGGTGCCGCCGGTGCCGCCGGTGCCGCCTGTGCCGCCTGCTTCCTGTGATTGTAGGCCTTGTGCACGTCCAGGAACATGTCCTTGCATGATATACGTGCGTTCAGCTTCGAGCAGATGAGGAAAGAGCCGGCCATCTTGCGGTGCAGGGAGTAAGTCTCCTCAGGAGGAGGGGTGAGCCTGTGGCGCAGCATGACGGGGACGAGGCTCTGGATGCGCTGGGTGGTGCTCTGGGTGCCGAAGTCAAAAGGCTCAGAGGAAGCAAAGGCTTCACCGAGGATCATCACGGCCTCAACGTGGGCGTCCTCAAATGCCTGATGTCGAGCAGAGGGAGGAGAAAGCGTTAAAATGCCGTGCATTAATGACGTGATTGTGAAACGATATGAAAGAACAATCAGCCCTAAGCCACACAGTAATCCTAGATGATACAAGCGAGCAGGGACCGTCTACAAATGTCAGCACTGACAAAGCAAATGTTCAATATCTTCACCATAATAAAGTGTAATTACTACACACTTCATTACCTCCTATAGATTATACTACGTTCAGAATAATGGTTAATATTATCACTGTAACTCACTATCGAATGATTTTTCATCATTTCTGGGAATTTGTATTGAGAATATAAGCTAAAACCATCTTCATAATACAATGGAATGCCCATAAAGTCATTATAGGTGTAGGTATTCCATTTTTGTAGATGGTCCCTGCGCACTCGTGTCACAGTCAGACATCCACAGAGGATGAAAATGAGGTTTCCTACCACCCGTGTCAACAACAACACTAATAATAATATATGTAATAATATATGACGACAGCAGCAGTAATGTGCGTTATAAAGTGACATTTATAACGCACAGTAGTTATAAACAAGGAGAGTCCACAGATGTTCAAGGGAGACGTCGCAGCCATAGACCCACAGAAGTCTTCACGCCTTCTTCAGTCTCCAACATCTTAACAACATGTTGTGATGCTGTTATCGTCTATACTCTTGTGCCAGTAAAGTGAAGGTTTGTGTCACTTTGTTCAGAGAGAAAATCAGTGACACAAACCTACCAGAAGGGGCAGCAGTCAGCAGTGATAAACAGCTGGTTCTGAAAGTGACGCATGAAAAGGGGGAGAGAGACGGATGGGGGAAGACTGTATAGAAATACACTTATAATTTAAAATAATGTAAAATAATTATTATGATTGGGACGTACGAAGGAAAGGTATGAAACCTGTGAGTGCTTATATGAAAACCTCTCCCATGAAGACGTAAATTGAAGACAAAAAATAAGAATAATAATAAAAAGAAGAAGAAGAAGAAGAAGAATAACGATAATAACAATTAAATGATAACAAGAATAAGTAGAAGAAAGAAGCAATCAACTAAGTGATTATACACTAAACAACAAAAAACATACATGTTTGAATAATGTAAGACAATAAAAATATCTAAGACAATAACATGGATGACTTATGAAGTTTGACTGACGAGGTTGCTTTTGAGAGCCTTTTTAAATGATGTTAAATAATAACTGTTTTTCAGATAGTGATTCCAGAGACGGAGACCTTCATAACAACAACCGTGGCTCTAAAGAAGGCAGTGTGGAGCTCAGACACACTGTGTCGAGTGTTAGATACAAATATACGACAAAAACCTGAAGGTCAAAGATTCATTCTTTACTGGAAACACAAATCAACACTTCTCTCCTTTATCCTCCACAAGGCCAACTCAGAATGTCTAAGTCACCTCGTTTTGCTTTTGGACTGTGGGAGGAGCCGGTTTTTTTATGTAAGCATAACAAGTGACTCCAGTATGAGTGTAACAATATGAAAGCTGGGTGGGTGTATATGTTCCTCTGCTGCAATCTCAGACTTATGATCCACCTTTGAAAAGTCTTTTATCTGGTTAAATAAAGGTTAAATAAAATAAATAAACACGTCATAAATAAAGGATTTTACCTTCGTCTCAAAGCCTGTCAGGAACTTCAGCTCCTTTGATTTGGAAAGAACAGTCGCTCGATCCCCCACTGAAGCAGCGTGCACCACCTACACAACACACACACACACACAGTTATACTCTGTGGAAACACTAATACTATACTGGTTTTTTTAAGAATGTATATGTCAATTATTATTTTACTATTGGTATTTGTAGATGGTGCAAAATGAATGTGTGTGTATATGTTTGAATAAAAAATGTTTATTGTGCACGATGGTAAAAAGCGATAAATGTGGTGATAATCAGGAATGATGATCATCATCATTAATAATTTACTCTAGCTCACTAACATACAGTCCTAGTGATTTCTTTTAGATGCCAAAAGGGGTAACCTGCACCTTTCCGGTCATTCCAAACCGTGTGTGTGTGTGTGTGTGTGTGTGTGTGTGTGGTAATGATGATAATCATTTGAATTATTGACACAAACCTTGTTGCACAGGTTGGTGTTTCATCATTTAAAAAACAAAAAAGCAACTAACTAACTCATAATCACTGAATCATTCAGTTGTTTGGTACAAACACACTGACAAATGTTGCTCTGTGTTTCACTAACTTCAAATTGTTCTTGTTTTGTCCACAAAACCAAAATGATTGAGGTTAAACGGAGCAAAGAAAGCAGAAAGTATTCTCATTAATGGATTGTTAAAGTAGTTGGAGTATAATTACCTGTATGTAGTCATCTGTGAAGGACTGTGGGTAACCTCTGCATGCTCCAAAGTCCAACAGAATAACCTGAAACAAACACCCCAGTGTGTCATCGTGTGTGTGTGTGTGTGTGTGTGTGTGATGGACATCATGGACATCATGGACAGCAGATCATCTCACCTTGTTGGTCTCTGAGTTGTAGAAGAAGTTGGACCAGTTTGGATCCGTCTGCATGAACCTGAACTCAAACAGCTCCCTGAGGCACAGCTGGAGGATCCTGAAGGAGATCTGGGGAGAAGACTTTTCTGTTATTATTCATTATTCCTAATGTGTACTTTACTTTCAGACAAAAACATGAAGAAGTCAGTGTATGGCTGCTGTTAAAGAGACACTGAGGAGTTCCCTGAGTCCTGTGAGACATACCTGGTTCCTGGTCTCCTGGTCCAGGTCTACACAGTGGTCTAGTGGGACTCCCTGTACCAGATCCATGGCCAGAACCCTCTTTCCTGACAGCTCATCAATCACGTCGGGGACTTGGAAGAAGTCATCTCCTTGTAGCATAGACCTGGAGACGGCAGAATACGTACGGTCAGTAAAATTCCATCAAGTTAGTCAACACAAGACAAGACACGATGTTGGATTCAGTATTCTGTTTAAATGTCAACTAAACATATTTATTACCAACTGTAAAAACATGAAAATACGCGATGGAAATCAATAGCTATGAGTCAGTGCTGGACATACTTGAACTTGCTGGCACACTCTGCTTCCCTCTTGTAGTCACACTCCCACACCAGCTCCCGCTGAAGAACCTCTAGACTGCTGTCAGCAAACAGACCTGTGGAGACACAAACACCACGACAATGAAGACAATGAAGACAATGAAGACAATGAAGAATAATCAACGAGTCAAATATGAAGCATGATCACCTTGAGGCAGGACCACACTCATCTTCAGCACAGACATGAGATTATTAATGTCACTGTGGATACTCTCTGCTACTCCAGGATACTAAGAATCATATGAGAATAAAAAACTCATCAGCACAGCAAGACAAAGACAGAAGTATGGAGAGTGTATGTGTCACCTCATACCTGAATCTTCATGGCTATTTCACGACCATCCTTTAATACCCCATGATGCACCTGGCCAATGGAAGCAGCAGCAAATGGTTTGTCTTCAAAAGAGGACAGTTTGTCTCTCCATCCAGGACCCAGATCCTCCTCCAGAACCTTCTACACACACACACACACACACACACACACGAGAACTCCCTCAATGCCAGTGCATCTCATCTGTCAAACACGTGCAACACCATCGTCCTCCACTCACATTCATCTGCCACGTGGGCATGAAGTCTGCGCTCTGTCGCACGCGCTCAAAGATCCTCTGCAGCTGAGGGTTGATGAAGGAGTTATCTGAGGTGATGAAAACACAGGTCACGAGCGTGGACATGAAAACAGAACTTCACAGCGACGCAGACCCTCCAGCGCTCACCTTGAATGCTCAGCATCTGTCCGATCTTCAGCGCGGCTCCGCGGACTTTACACAGAGTACTGACTATTCGCTCGGCGTTCGCCTCGGACAGGAGGACAGAGTCGAGCAGAGCGCTCGTGTCTGCAGAAAAACAGCATTTATTTATTACACCTGAAATATAGACAACGTTCTGGTTCAGCTTTGGTTAAGCTTGGTTAAGCTTTGGTTAAGCTCCTGAATAAATCCCACTACTTTTATATTTTGTTGTGTCTCATTAAGTGTTAAGTCTCTTGTTGTGTCTTATTTAAATGCCTTTCGTCATGTCTATTTAAATGTCAAGTCCTTCGTTATTTTTGCTATTTTATTGTGTACCTCAAGCCGGGAGTCTCTGCAAAAATTTAATTATGTCCTCATAATGACAATAAAAACTTCCTGATCTTGAAATGGTTCATATTTGTCTGTATGTTAATGTAGAAGAGGTGGAGTCATTATTATAGTCCCGGCTCGCCTCGTCACGGCACGGTTTAGTGGGCGGAGTCATCAATATACGGCTGCGTGAAACTGGCGTGACTTTGTTTCACGCGCACACACACACACACACACACACACACACACAGTGTGACTAGTGACTTGTAAAGCCGTTGTTTTCAGTGTAACTCAGTGATTCTCAATTATTTTCTGTCATGCCCCCCATAGGGTACAGAAATGTTTTCACCCCCCCCCCCCCCCCATTGAAATACTATTGTGAACCTGATAATATTTATTTATTTATCTGTATAAACCACTGTATGAGTTGCCCGTCCCCCCCCCCCCCGATACCTCACCGCGCCCCCCCAAGGGGGCTCGCCCCACTATTTGAGAAGTACTGGTGTAACTGGATCATTAGAATCAGTTCATTTAAAATATTTGTTCAGTCTGCAGAATATTTCTGTGCTGCTGTAAGGTTCTTATTCTGACACAACACCAGTGTCGTCATGTGCGTCACACTGCTGCTGAGGCTACGACTGTCATTCTGCTCAAAAGGTGGAATGGAAGGTGCCGACACATTAGCAGTGACCGTGGGGTCTGGATGCGAGTGAAGGACATGTGAGAAGAGAACGCTGTACTCTCACCTCCTGTTTGTTTGCCTCCCAGTGACTGTTTTGCCACTTCTACGATGGCCCCCAGTCCCAGCCCCACTGCCAGTCCTGCAGTGAACAGACAGAGACATCAGGGATTTCAACTCCAGGGAAACTAAAGACATGTTTGAAGGATCAACAGTTGCTGCTGTTGTATGAAGAGTGAAACTACACGTGTCTGCTTTACTTTCATGAATGTTTACCAAACTCAAATGTCTTCTTTCAGGGTTCATCTACCTCCATCTTGTCCTATCCTTTGTGTCCTCTTCTGTTAGACCAACTGTCCTCATGTCCTCCTTCACATGTGACCAAACCATCTCAACCTGTTCATCCTGGTCCCTCCCACAGTGTGGAGTGTGTGTCTGAGAGTGTTTTTAAACATTTCTTCTTTGAATGATATTTTAGTATTGTGTATGTTGCAGTCGTTGGTTTGTGTGTGTTGTCGGTGTTCCGTGTTTCAAGGTTTTAATTCATTCTGTCAAACGATTACAATGTTTAATCACGATTAATCGCATTAATGTCACATTTGTATCTATTCTAAATGTCCCTTGATTTCTTTGTGTCCCATTATTTCTTCTCATTTTAATGCTCTTATCAACATAGAAAAGTGGATCTGCTTTCTTTGTGCTAATGTTTTTTTATTGAGACAATATCTCTGTCACCTGCAT
>NC_081140.1:29768187-29860687 GCF_958295425.1 Solea solea | reverse complement strand
TGTCTCCTCCAAAGAACAGCAGCGAGAACGGGGACACTTCAGTGCAGTCATAGAGGAAGATCTGAGGAGACACGCAGAGTTTAGGACGCAGCAGACGCAGCAGACGCAGCAGCAGCAGCAGCCGCAGCCGCAGCCGCAGCAGCAGCACTCTGAAGCATAAGAAGATAACCCTAACCCTTTGAGAGTTGAAAGGCAGCATTTAATCAAATATTTATTAGGTGAAAGTCACAGACTGACGTCCCACTGTTAACCTTTAACCAGTGATGCTTTATTTTCCACCTTCAGAGGGATGAGCTGAACATGACAAAGAATCATCTGTTAGATCTCAGTGCTGCATTTGAGATTTTATCTGGTTTAAATCAGACTTATCTGAGTCCAGTGTGTTCATGTTAATGAGAAAGCCTCATTACAAACAAAAGTTAATTGTGGAGTTCCACAAGGCTCAGTGCTTGGGCCGATACTTTTGACCTTCTATGTGCTTCCTCTTCACACAACTCTCTCTCGCCTTCGTGATCGATGAATTAAAACTGCACCTACGAGTCAAGCTAACTGGAACCTGCTTTGGAATTAAGTTTACTTTCACCACTACAGCTATTATTATCATATCACCACTATTATCATGATTCTATAATGAAATGGTCTCTCTTCTGTCTGTACCTCGTCTCCCTTCACTGCCCCCTAGTGTTTGCTCATTGTGTCTCTACCTCGTCTCCCTCCACTGCCCCCTAGTGTTGAGATCATGTATGTTATGACTCAGCGCTTTACAAATAAAGTTGAATTGAATTACTCACACTGCTAGTTTTCATCTTCAGGTGGTAAATGAGCCACGTATAGTTGAAGTCCGTCTCTTCAGCGTTGACAGATTTCGGGTGGATACAGACTTTTCCATCAGCCTGGGTGTAAACTTTAACTCTGGAAATGAATGAATGAATCATTAGCCTCACCTGAAACTGTAGTGTACAGTCATGTGACCTAATGACCTTAGTCATCAGGTCACGTGACCTAATGACCTTAGTCATCAGTCACGTGACCTAATGACTAAGGTCATAAGGTCATGTGACTGATGACTAAGGTCATCAGTCACATGACCTTCTTCAGTGGAAACATTTCATTCACATACTGGAACCACAGGTCACAGAGAGAATTAAGTTTACGTTTGAAGATGAACGTATTAATGAGATATTAAAGAGTGAAGGGTGAAGAGTGATGGTCCACAGACTCACCCCGGCCTCTTTCTGCTGTGAGACGGTCTGATCATGGCCACCTTTGGATACAGACCTGCTACAATCACTGCTTTGATTAACTTCTCATTGTCTGAGGGGAAAAACAAAAACAAATGAGCACTGCTACGTTCACATTTCATAATTCATCACTGTTTCATCACTGTTTCATCACTGTTTCACAGCCTGAGATGAATGAACTTCACTTACCTGAGTTGATGTTAGATTTGGGGTCTTTGGGGTTCTTGCTGCTGACAAAGCCTACATGCATTAGATGTTCAGCAAACTGAGCCTTCATGTTGTGCAGCATCTGAACGATAAAAGGACAAAAAAAGACCATGAAGACGTGAACTAAGAGACGTCCACAAAGAAAAGCCCTTGTCTTAGTTTGTGCCGAGCTCACCTGCAGAGTATTGGCAGACAGGAAGTTATCCCAGCAGTATTCTCTCTCATATCTGACACCACGCTGTTTGGTTTCTTCCCAGCCCTGAACAAACATGGACGATTAATGATTTGATACATTTTCATTTCCCCAAAGGGATTAATAACGTTGTCTGTCTGCCTGTCTGTCTGCCTGTCTGTCTGAATGTGTACAAAATACAGAAATAAAGGACAAAGGTGTCGTCTTACCTGGAAGGCATTGACAATGGTGAGGTGGTCACTCTTTGAGTTTCTGGACAGAGTCTTCCTCCTCATGTCGGCCATCTTCTCTTTACCCTGAGAGACAAACACAAGCATGAACAGGCTTTTCTTTAAATGAGTGATGGATTTATTCTTTGCACGGTGGATGAACTTTAAACACATAAATGTACATTTTACATTGTGTTGACAATTAAATGAAAAACATTCGTCACATTTTCTGAATCCGACTTGATGACAAAGGTCAGGATTTTCCCTGCAGTTGGTAGTTCAAGTCCAGAAAAGTGTGCATTTGTGTTGCTAGGTTACCAGTGGAATGAAGAAAGGGTCTTTGAAGCTGAGTGACGCAGCGATGGTGAGAACAGGGTCGAGGCAGCCCAACAAAGCTCCAAACAGAATCAGTTTGCCAATGTGAGGCTCCACAGGAAGACGAGCCAGGTGGACACCCAGAGCCGTCAGGTTCTCTGACCGGTCCAGAGCGTTCTAACACACACACACACACACACACACACACACACACACACACACACACACACACATTTCATAACGATTTCATAATTACAGATGAATAAATAGGTCAAGGTTAAAGGACACACTTGTAAAAATGTCCTGGTTAAATAAATAAAAATAAAATAGATTGTGGTACAAACTACAAATGTGAGCAATTAGTTCATTACATTACAACTTTATGTAAGTAGAAATGTATACTTGTTGTGTTTTATATGTGTATATAATACAATAATACATTTTTAATAAACTCTGCTTTTCCTCACCAGGTCCATGAGGTTCTTGATGGCGAGGTTAATGGCGTTTTCAGTCGGAGGGTCCGGAGCTTTCTCCAGGAATCGAGCTATGGACCCAAGCTTCAGAATCTAGGCAGCACAAATATGACATCACATGACAAACACACATATTATTCAGCCTATGAATGGGTTAGAGTTCACTCTGCTCTGATGCATTAGTGCACACATACAAATACATCTGACTGTGATCTGAAGAGATAGATTTAAATGTGTCTCAGTGCAAAGAAGAAAACTAAACAGGAGCATAAAATAGTGAACAAGTGAAGAAGACACATGTTTTAGGACAATTATGTTAGCCACTAAAATAGAGAGGGCAACGAGCTGGAGGGCAAAAACCATGAGTCAGTGCTGGGTGTTCAAGCCTTGTTCTCATCAAACTGAAGAGAATGTAACTCAACTGCACCACTGTCCTCATTCCACCTTAGAGGACAACAACGCTGTCCTCATTCAACCTTAGAGGACAACAACGCTGTCCTCATTCAACCTTAGAGGACAACAACGCTGTCCTCATTCAACCTTAGAGGACAACAACGCTGTCCTCATTCAACCTTAGAGGACAACAACGCTGTCCTCTAAAACAACAACAACGCTGTCCTCTAAAACAACAACGCTGTCCTCATTCAACCTTAGAGGACAACAACGCTGTCCTCATTCAACCTTAGAGGACAACAACGCTGTCCTCATTCCACCTTAGAGGACAACAACGCTGTCCTCATTCAACCTTAGAGGACAACAACGCTGTCCTCATTCAACCTTAGAGGACAACAACTCTGTCCTCATTTAACCTTAGAGGACAACAACGCTGTCCTCTAAAACGACAACGCTGTCCTCTAAAACAACGCTGTCCTCTAAAACAACAATGTTGTCCTCTAAAACAACGCTGTCCTCTAAAACAACAACGCTGTCCTCTAAAACAACAACAACGCTGTCCTCTAAAACAACGCTGTCCTCTAAAACAACAACGCTGTCCTCTAAAACAACAACAACGCTGTCCTCTAAAACAACAACAGCGCTGTCCTCTAAAAGAACAATGTTGTCCTCTAAAACAACAACGCTGTCCTCTAAAACAACGCTGTCCTCTAAAAGAACAACAACGCTGTCCTCTAAAACAACAATGTTGTCCTCTAAAACAACAACGCTGTCCTCTAAAACAACGCTGTCCTCTAAAAGAACAACAACGCTGTCCTCTAAAACAACAATGTTGTCCTCTAAAACAACAATGCTGTCCGCTAAAACAACGCTGTCCTCTAAAACAACGCTGTCCTCTAAAACAACAATGTTGTCCTCTAAAACAACAACGCTGTCCTCTAGAACAACAATGTTGTCCTCTAGAACAACAACAACGCTGTCCTCTAAAACAACAACAACGCTGTCCTCTAAAACAACAACAACGCTGTCCTCTAAAACGACGCTGTCCTCTAAAACAACAATGTTGTCCTCTAAAACAACAATGTTGTCCTCTAAAACAACAATGCTGTCCTCTAAAACAACGCTGTCCTCTAAAACAACAATGTTGTCCTCTAAAACAACAACGCTGTCCTCTAAAAGAACAACAACGCTGTCCTCTAAAACAACAACGCTGTCCTCTAAAACAACGCTGTCCTCTAAAACAACAATGTTGTCCTCTAAAACAACAATGTTGTCCTCTAAAACAACAATGCTGTCCTCTAAAACAACGCTGTCCTCTAAAACAACAATGTTGTCCTCTAAAACAACAACGCTGTCCTCTAAAAGAACAACGCTGTCCTCTAAAACAACAACGCTGTCCTCTAAAAGAACAACAACGCTGTCCTCTAAAAGAACAACAACGCTGTCCTCTAAAACAACAATGTTGTCCTCTAAAACAACAACGCTGTCCTCTAAAAGAACAACGCTGTCCTCTAAAACAACAATGTTGTCCTCTAAAACAACAACGCTGTCCTCTAAAAGAACAACAACGCTGTCCTCTAAAACAACAATGTTGTCCTCTAAAACAACAACGCTGTCCTCTAAAAGAACAACAACGCTGTCCTCTAAAACAACAAAGCTGTCCTCTAAAACAACAACAACGCTGTCCTCTAAAACAACAACAACGCTGTCCTCTAAAAGAACAACAACGCTGTCCTCTAAAACAACAAAGCTGTCCTCTAAAACAACAACAACGCTGTCCTCTAAAACAACAATGTTGTCCTCTAAAAGAACAACAACGCTGTCCTCTAAAACAAAAACGCTGTCCTCTAAAACAACAACAACGCTGTCCTCTAAAACAACAATGTTGTCCTCTAAAACAACAACGCTGTCCTCTATAACAACAACGCTGTCCTCTAAAACAACAATGTTGTCCTCTAAAACAATGCTGTCCTCTAAAACAACAACGCTGTCCTCTAAAACAACAATGTTGTCCTCTAAAACAACAATGTTGTCCTCTAAAACAACAATGCTGTCCTCTATAACAACAACGCTGTCCTCTAAAACAACAACAACGCTGTCCTCTAAAACAACAATGTTGTCCTCTAAAACAATGCTGTCCTCTATAACAACAACGCTGTCCTCTAAAACAACAATGTTGTCCTCTAAAACAACAACGTTGTCCTCTAAAACAACAATGCTGTCCTCTAAAACAACAACGCTGTCCTCTAAAACAACAACAACGCTGTCCTCTAAAAGAACAACAACAATGCTGTCCTCTAGAACATCTTATAAGGCAAGAGTGTATCATTTCTCTCCAAACACACAACCTTGATCTGCAGGCACAGCTCCTCCAGTGGCGTCCTCATGATTTCAGGTAGTTGATAGTCGTCCAACAGCTCTGCCCTGAGGCCATTGTACAGATGATAGCACTTCCCTGGACGCACTCTACACAAGAGCAGAGGTGGGAGAAAGAATGTTTGTGTTAGTGTGAGTCACGTCAAACCTGTGGGAGGAAGCTGCACACAGGAAGCAGCTCAGATCAGTGAGAGAGAGAGAGAGAGTGTGTATCTCTGCCACTCACCGGCCAGCACGTCCTTTCCTCTGCTTGGCGTTGGCCACACTGACCCACTCAGCGGTCATGGTACTGATGTTGTTGTTAGTGTCAAAGTTGGTCTCTTTAATCTTTCCTCCATCTATTACATACACAACGTCATCGATGGTGATGCTGAGAGGAAAAGAGGAGAGAGTGAAACAAATGGAATATACACACACACGCACACACACGCACACACACACACACGCACGCACGCACGCACGCACACACGCACACACACACACACACAGACCCACAAGCACACACACACACACACACACACACACACACACGCACACACACAGACAGACCCACAAGCACACACACACACACACACGCACACACACGCACACACACACGCACGCACGCACGCACGCACGCACGCACACACACACGCACACACACGCACACAAGCACACACACACACACACACACACAGACAGACCCACACACACACACACACAGACTCTGATTCAAACTTCTGATCATTTTGTTTTAATAAAACTTAAAACACAGTGATGACACACACACACACACAGACACACACACCCACCCACATACTGTACGTAGTTACCTGGTCTCCGCTATATTAGTAGCAATCACAATCTTTGTAACTCCAGGAGGAGGCCGTTTAAACACCTGAGGAAAGAGTGACATGCTTAGTTTTTCAGTGTTTGAGAAAGAGAACACAACAGTTAGAGCCAAACACAAGACGACTGACCTGCGTCTGGTTAACAGTCGGCATTAGAGAGTGTAAAGGGATGATAATGAAGCGATCTGCAAAGTAAAGACGTTACTATACACTGTCACAGGTACAAGCACCACAAATAACAACTCATAACTCATATCATTTGATACACACCACACTACATCACTGTGCATGTGTGTGTGTGTGTGTGTGCGTGTGCACACCTGATTTAAACATCTGCTGAGCCATGAGAAGGTCATTGAGGCTGCTGATGTTGTCCCAACCAGGGAGAAACACCAGGATGGCTCCTTCCTGTGAGACAAAAACACAGTCACAGCAGAACCACAGAAGAACCACGGCAGAATCACAGCAGAGCTACAGCAGAACCACGGCAGAACCACAGCAGAACTACAGCAGAACTACAGCAGAACCACGGCAGAACTACAGCAGAACCACGGCAGAACCACGGCAGAACCACAGCGGAACCACAGAAGAACCACGGCAGAACCACGGCAGAACCACAGAAGAACCACGGCAGAACCACGGCAGAACCACGGCAGAACTACAGCAGAACCACGGCAGAACCACAGCAGAACCACGGCAGAACCATAGCAGAACCACAGCAGAACTACAGCAGAACCACAGCAGAACCACGGCAGAACCACGGAAAAACCACAACAGAACCACAGCAGAACCACAGCAGAACCACAGCAGAACCACGGCAGAACTACAGCAGAACCATGGCAGAACCACAGCAGAGTGACAGCAGAACCACAGCAGAACCATGGCAGAACCACGGCAGAACCACAGCCGAGTGAAACTTACCTGCTCCTGAAGCACAATGTAACGGATCAGTGCCAGGATCAGCTCCAGGTCAATCTTGTCATTATTGTCCAACATCTGCAGTGTCGAAATCGTGTTGTCAGAATACCTGCAAAACATAAACAATCAATCAATGAATCAACAAATGATCAATAACTGACAAGAGCAACTGAAAAAGGTCCTCAAAGGTCATGACCTTTGATGACCTTTTTCAGATTCTGTTCCAAAGTGATTTTCGTTTGCATATTTGATTTAAAAGAACAGTATTGTGCTAAACTCACTAGTTTCGTGTGTGTTAACTTCAGTGATCATTGTCATGTCGATTGTAACAATGTAACAGAAAGTTCAACTCAGACAACATGGGAATGGAATGATCATTATAATGTTTAAATGTGTGTGTGTCCATGTAACGCCATGGACACACATGTGTTTACACCTGGTACTGACATGTGTCTCCAGTGTCCACATCATGATCTGATCACCGTCACTGTTGAACAGCAATAATGAGACTTGACTGTGTCACACGTGTGTGTGTGTGTGTATGTGTGTGTGTGCGTGTGCGTGTGCGTGTGCGTGTGTGTCTGTGTGTGTGTGTGTGTGTGAGTGCAGCGGTGACAGACTCACCTTCCCTGCAGAGCGCGCTCATACAGAGGCCACTTGTCTTTGTACTCGGCCTCTTTCTCTTCTTTCTCTGGTCTGGAGTTCTGTCCCTGCCAGAAGCCTCTCTTCCATGCCGGTCGACGGTCCTGGTTCTGAGGACGATATCTGCCAGTGGGACGTCACGCTGTTATCACAAACTGACAGGGATATTATGGGCTGCATTTGTATGTGCATGTGTGTGTGTGTGTGGGAGTAGTGTTGTTCCACCTAGTCATCTCTACAATGTCCTCAAGTAGGAACTCGTCCACTGGGAAAGTTGAGCCGGGGATGTGGATCATTGGACAGTTGTCTTACAGGAAGACGAACAGAGAGGGAAATGATTAGATTAGACAATTATACTGCAACGTGTTCACTGAACAACAGCTGGTACTTACCAAAGTATTTGGAAAACTTCTCTGCATTGAGCGTGGCACTCATGAGGATGATCTTGAGATCATCACGGAGCTTCAGCAGATCCTTCACGATGATGAGCAACACGTCGGACTGCAGGTTCCTCTCGTGAATCTCATCCAACACCAAGTGACTAATACTGGACAAGAGTCTGACAGAAGCACACACCACAGACAAGTGAGTGGTAAAGCAGCCATTCTGTGTCCTGTGTACAACTGAAGACATCACTGACACTGGCACAGTGTGTGTGTGTGTGTGTGTTAGAATAGTGTATCTTCTACAGTCAGTGAGGATCAAACAAACAGAGAGGAAGAGCAGCCTAAGTGAAGCAGAGAAGAATGAATGATGATGATGATGATGATGATGATGACACTCACGGGTCTGAGCGAAGCCACTGAAGAATAATACCCGTTGTGCAGTACAAGACTGAACCTTGTTTCCGTGGTAACCGGCTGAAAGGCAGGTGGAGGTGAAAAAAACAAACACGTGATTTAAATTTCATCAAAACACAGTGACAAAAAAAACCATCCTGATATTTTGTTAGTCTGATGAACAAAAGCAGTCATTTGACCTGTGTCATGTTTTCTTTTTTTAAAGCACTCAAAGCTTAACGACTCTTTAGTATTATTATTATTATTATAATATTATTATTTAGTATATATTATTATACATGGATTTGTTTCATTCTCCCACGTTCACCCAGGTCTGATAAAAACCTGCTTCCACTGCAGGGTCATGTGACCAAGGAGTGAAGACCCAGGACTAACCAGTGTAACCAGCTGGTTCAACCCAACCAGACTAAAACTAATGGTTACGACACATTGGTAAAGCTGTCCTTACCTCTGTAGGCGGATCTGGTAACCACAAGAGTTTCCATTGCCAACACTTTCTGCTCTCTCTGCTGCTACACGCTCTGCTACCTGACACACACACACACACACACACACAGACACACACACACACACTATAGAGCAACAACAACACAACACCCAGTAAAGACTGAGACGTAAAGAAGAGCAGCTACGTACAGAGATGGCACTGATGCGACGAGGCTGCGTGCACACGACCCGGCACAGCGAGCCCACGCCTCTGTTGATGTAGTCGTCCAGGATGAACTGTGTGACCTGAGTCGTTTTACCACAGCCAGTCTCTCCACTCACCACCAACACACGGTTACTGCGGATCAGCTCCACCAGCTCCTGAGGAGGAGAGGGGGATATTTTTCATGATATAAGATTCGATATAAAAGAGAAATTGTGTGATTTGTGAATGTAAAAAAAACAAACCTCTTTTTTCCCGTAAGATGGTAATTTTTCCCTGAATTTCTGCAAACACAAGAGACACAAAAAGCCATGAAATCAGTAGCTGATGTGTTTCTCTTTTTATTCTATGGTCTAACACCTGATGACATAGATACGAGTTTATTACAATGTTTTCTTCCTCTTCCTTGAACAATGACATGTGTTATTAAAGTGTTTCTTTCTTTAAATAAATACACACACACACACACAAGATACATACTTCTAATGTGTATTTCTAAAGTAGTTTTTAAAGTGAAGGGTTGTAAATCAGTTCTTCACATCACGTCATGTGTGGTGAAGGAACAGCAGCAGCTGAAATAGTGACGTAGATAAGAAATGTGACTGTGATCTGAGTGAATGTTCCTGTAGACGATGATGTAACTGTATTCTTCACACACAGGTCGTGTGTCACACTTCAACTCACCAGCATTTCTCTGTACTTTGGATCTGATCTCTTGCTCATGAAGTCTCTCATCAAGTCGTTGTCCAGGGAAGTGTCTCTGACTACTTCCTGAAACAAGAACTCCACATCTTTGTCTTTGCTTCTCAGTGTCCGTCGGTCCTCCTTCTCCTCCTGATGATCATCTTCATCCCACCTGTCTGGAGGTCCATCTTTATCGACTGATGTACTTGAGTGTCTGAACAACAACAACAACAACAACAATATTAATATTATGACGATGATGATGATGATGATGATGCACTGCTTTGTTTACCCGTGTGATTTTGAAGAGGATTTCTTGTGGTCCAGACTAAGTTCTTCCTCCTCTTCAGATTTAATGTCAAGCTTCAGTTTCTGCTCTTCAGGCAAATCCCCATCAAAGTAACTGCACACACACACACACACACAGACACACACAGACAGTAGAATCATGTAGAGAGGAAGACAGTGAAGAGCACACAGTGAAGCTCTGTGAGACGCTCTCACCAGTGACTGTCGTCCTCTGTGGTCCAGCTGTCAGACGGACACACAGCAGCGTCTCTGTGTGCTAACGGCTGCTCTCTCTGAACACTGTGAAGCAGCTGAGTGATGTGCTGCTCTCTGTCCTCGTCCATCTGGACCACGGCTCGCTGTGCACAACAACATGGTTTTTTTATCCTTTTATAGTTTTATTGGATGTTTTTATTAATACTTTCTACTCTACTTTATTGTTTTATTGTTTGTTGTCTAGGCCTATGATGTCATTTCTTATATTTTATTTATCTCTGTTGTACAGCACTTTGTTTCAGCTGTTGTTGTTTTTTAAAGTGCTTTATAAATAAAGTTGGATTGGAGAGCACAGTTTCATTTCTCACACACACACACACACACACACACACACACACACACAGCAGTTAGTGGCAGGGAATGTTACCTCTGTATTAATCGACCCCGGGGGAACATTGAGGGTCAGGTGCCTTGCTCAAGGGCAGCTCATAGCCATGACCCACATGTCTGTGAAGGTTTTTCAAATGTGTCTAATTTACATTAAACTTCAGAATCAGAAGAACTCTTATAAAATGAAAGCATGAATGTTACTAATATGTTAGTAATAACACATTCATTCATTCATTCATCCATTCATCCATCAGTGAGGAAAGTAAGGAATTCAATGACGTCACGAGGTGTGAGAATACCGTGTATCGTCCACACTTACCGATCTCCTGTCCGCCTGTTTCCTCCTCACTGCTCCGTACCTGGCGTACCACAGTCCGATCTCACGGCCCTTTAGGTGAGGAGGAGGCCGGTCCCGGTCCCGGTGTTCTCCTCCTCCTCCTCCTCCTCCTCCTCCTCCCCCTCGTTCTCCTCCTCCTCCTCCTCCTCGGTCCCACCGTTCTCTGCTCCCATCTCTGTGTCCTCGTCCTCCTCGTCCTCCTCTTCTTCCTCCTCTGTGACTGTAACTCATACCGAACCGTCGACTAAACCGTGATACGTGACGTCACGTGAAACAACTGAGAACGAAAAGATTTCAACTGAGACACAAACAAAAAAGCCGCAGCACGGAAATCAACTTCCGGTCTGTCGCAGACAATCAGCGTCACAACTGAGTGTTGCCAGATGATGACGTAGAGCCTCGTGATTGGCTGTCTCGCTCGAGCGTCTCGTTACACACACACACAGACAGATTGTTGTTTTCGTCCTTTATTTGTTTTTCAGTCTCAGTTTTTACAGAAATGCCATGAAAACGTGTTTATTCATGTTATTCACGTTTTCATCCTCATGTTGTCATGTAGGTCAGTCTCTTCACACGTTCATTATCATGATTCACTCGTCATCACAGTAGTTGTGTGGCTAAACAATACACACAACAGTTTATTAATAAACATATTTGACCAGAAGGTGATTCACAGCACATGAATGAATGAATGAATGAATGAATGAATGCATGAATGAATGAATGCATGAATGATTCAAACACATGGGCATTCATTTATTTTAGGAAAACAACTGTACAAGCACATGAATGAATGAGTGAATGAATAATGATGGAAACATTTCTAACAGTGATATAATCTGCAGATTAAAGTGGGATTAAAAGTGATGATGTTTGCACAGTTTGTGGTCAGAGGGTCAGAGAGTCAGAGAGCGTTTGTCACTCTTTCCTGTCTTCAGATTGCTTGTCGTAGGCCTCGTTGATCATCTGAATCTCTTCGTGATATCCTGACGTGTGGCGCGTCTGGCGTCGGCTGTTGTGCCGGTGAGCTTCCACAGTGTCGGGGATGGTGATGCTCATGGTCTCCGTGTCAGGATTTCCACTGGTGGGGATGAGCAGCGAGTAAGAAGCACTTTCAGCCAGGTCACAGGAGATGAAGCGGTTTTCCCTCCGCGAGTAACGCAGCGATGGCGAGCGTGCGTGTGTGGACGACTGGCTGATGTTGGAGATGATGGAGACGCTGTCCATGGCCTCCTCATTGTCACAGATCTCCAGAACCTCCAGGTGGATCTTGACATTGGTGTCCACCTCGCTGCTGCTGCTGACTGGATCATCTGCTCTGGGCTCATGACCCACTGATTTGGAGCGATAAACTTCCACCTTTAAAGCAGAAAGATTTACAACATCAACACAATATCATTATTATTCATAGAACTCTTCAAACATGAGTGAGACAAATCTACATTCTATAATATTTGTTTTCCAGGTCAAATATTTCAGATTTTTTTATCTGACATCACAAAAGCACATCAATCTAAAATGGACAAAAACATTGAAAGTATGATTTCATTATACTTTCAATCAAAAAACAACCTTTTTTTTACTTTAATCAGGTTCTGATGCGCATATTTAAATGTATAGTATACTGGACCATATACATTTATCTGATGTGTAGTATTACATGACAAACACATTAATAATCTTTCTCCTCAACTGTCCTTTAAAATCAGCTGTGTCTCCTATAGAGTGTGCCATCTTATACAATCATGATAATTGATGTATAATGTGTACGAGTATTAGGGCCAGTCAAAAAAAAAAAGCGGGCAAAAAAAAATTAAATAAAACAATCCAGCACAACAAAAAAAAAGTTATAAAATAGACATAGGCATAAAAATAAATACATTTAGAAAATATTTTTAAGAATTTTTATTTTGCCTGACTTTTATTTTTCTCTTGTGCCGTTTTATTTTTTATTTTTTATTTTTTCTGGTCCCAAAATTTTTTTTTGCCTGCCTTTTTTTTTCTGGTTCCGAATTTTTTTTTGCCTGCCTTTTATTTTTTCTTGTGCCGGATTTTTTATTTTTTTGCCGGATTATTATTATTTTTTTTTTTTTTTCTGGACGCACCGAGCAAATCGAGAACGCGGATGGCTCGTTCACATAGCCAAAAGGCATTATGGGAGTAACACTTTTTTTGCCTGAATTTATTTTTGTCTGTTTTTTTTTTTTTTTTCTTGTGCTGGATTTTTATTTATTTATTTTTTTTTTTTTGGTCCCGAATTTTTTTTTGCCTGACTTTTATTTTCTCTTGTGCCGGATTTTTTTTTTTTTACCCGGATTTTTTTTTTTTCTGGTCCAGAATTTTTTTTTATTTTATTTTTTTTTCTTGTGCTGGATTTTTTTTTTTTTTTTTTTTTGCCTGACTTTTATTTTCTCTTGTGCCGGATTTTTTTTTTTCACAGATTTTTTTTTATTTTTTTTTTTCTGGTCCCAAATTTTTTTTTTCTGTCTGACTTTTATTTTTTTTTGTCCCTAATTTTTTTTTGCCTGACCTATTTTTGCCTGATTTATTTTTTTTTTCCTTGTGCTGGATTTTATTTTTTTAATTTTTTTTAGTAGCATACTCCCATCATGCCTTTCACTGTTCATGGACGCGCCGAGCAAGTCGAGAACGCGGATGGCTTGTTCACATAGCTGAAAGGCATTATGGGAGTAACACTACTGCGCATGCACTATGGACCGCACAACCCGGAAATGAACACGGAAGTCAGAAACTTTTTTGGCATATGCATAACGGAGCCAAAGGGGCGGAGCTCTATCCAGTTCTTATAATACATCCATGAGTTATACCAGGCTGAAGGACAGAGGTCGTAGGTTACTACAGAAGATACTACATTTTTATAGGTCATGCAGAAAGTAGAAAGTAAAAAAAACCAAAACAAAGTCAACCCACAAAAACTGTGTGTGAACATGTGTCTGTACCTTCTTGGTGCTGTTTGGACAGATTGTGAGTCCATCACTGCTGACCTCATAGGTGGACAGAGACAGAGTCTTTCCTGTTGGTGCCTGCAGAGATATGGTTCCCTGGAAGGCACATAGGGGGACGGACAGACCGCCTGAAGACCGCTGTCCACACAAGACCAACAGAAGCTCAGTTAACTCTCTGTACTGTGTCTGTGTACCTGTCTGTGTCTGTGTCTGTACTTATCTGTACCTGTCTGTGTACCTGTCTGTGTACGTGCATGAGAAGAATTCTTCCACACAAATAAACTGTGGAGAAAACATCATGCTGTTATTATCCAGTATCGATGTATTCTGTACATATTAATTATTGCGGTACGTATTAATTATTGCGGTACATATTAATGATACGTGTAAGCTTGTAAATGTTCAGCTACATGTGAACGCACAGATCCTCGGGGAGAAGATGACGTGTGTCCAGAGAATAAAGAGAACGATATCTTTAAGCTCTAATTCCACTCGTCCCTGTGGTGCTGAAGAGCAGATAATCTGATCATGAGGAACAAACACAAACACAGGCAGGAAACAACAATCCAATCACAGTCTATTTCAGTCTGACACAAAGTCAACAGACTCTCTCCCAAACCTTCACCACGTCACAAGTTCATGGAAATGAATTTGTGTAAATCAGTGAATGTGTTTACATTTTTCACTTGTTTTTTCGTGTTTCCTCATCACTTCACACGTTCCTCACTCTTCCACTGACTTGCAAACATCATCCTCTCATTTCCATAGAGAGCAGGTGCTGTACCTGTCTGGACGTTCTCTCTGATTTACTGCGACACCACTCCCAGTCCGTCAGCTGCATGGTTCCACAGTCCTCGTGGGACACTCTCCTGTCCGGCCCGTCAAACACAGAGGACACGTCAGTGTCCTCGCGCTCCCGCTGATGAGGAGGAAACACGTGGACACAACGGACGTCCGGGCAGAGGTCGGACACGGTCTCTGCTGCGTCCAGCAGAAGTTCTGCACGAGACGAACTGTCAGCTGGACACGTGGTACTGAAGTCCAGACCCGGTGCCAGACCAGAACCACGTTGTAGTGTATCAAGGTGTGAATGAAGAGGGTGGCAGTTAAAGAGCGTGTAACAGTCAGGCTTCTGCAGACACAGACTGTGATGAGACAACTTGTACACGCCACAGTTCTGATGGAAGGACAGACGGATGTCCAGTCTTCTCTTCATGACTGTCACAAAAACAAAGAATCATGTGATCATGTGTCTGTCGGATCATCATTACAACGATAACAACTCTTAATAACTCTTGTTATTTACAGTATTGAGATGGAATTATGGAGGTAAAGATTTACTCGACCAATGTCTTGGCTCTGGATAAGATGACAGACGTGTTCTACCTGACGACTGCTGATGTGGATCCTGTTTGCAGTTAATGAAGCAGCCGCACGGCATGTGGATCCAGCGCTGAGACAACAGGAACACAGGAGTGAGCGCGGGAGCGAGCAGAGTAAGAAAGAAGCTCAGCGTCTCCACAGAAGAGCTTTGTGTTTTCACTGTGTGACGCAGCACAACCACAGTCTGTGAATGAAAGACTTCTTTAAGAATATTCATATTCATATTTCCTCTGCTTTTAAAGACACAAGAATCAGTGAATCTTCTATCACACAGACACACAGACACACAAACTCACGAGCCCAGTTCCTTACCTCTTGTCCACAGGCTGCCCAAAAATAATAGTTTGTAATAAAATATTTTGTTTGTGTTGCATTGTTGTGTAAAGTTTGCATGATAAAAGCAAACATTGTGATGCTTTTTATAAAAGAAAGAAAGAAAGTGTTCATATATGTGTTTTTCCTGGTTTATTTGAATAGTATTGAAATGGTAAATGTGGTTAACGTGTATGTTTAGCTTCTAAATTTCAACAATGAAATGTTGTTTAAAAGCAAAATCGTGCTGTTGTACTGAATATCATACTGTCATACGGCCACATCGACCCTGACCTTGACTCTTGACCTGTGACCCTGACCTCTGACCCCTGACAGAACGCCCTCTCAGGTAAATCAAACGTTTATGAATTTAATGTAAATGTTCTGACAATATTTTTATGTAGACAACAAGGCAAAGAGTAGATATATTGTTTACAGGTGTTTGTCATAAACATAAATGTCTAACTTCATTTAATGATACTTATGTTATAATGTTACAAAATCATCACCTTTAAATAAGATCAATCTAAATGATGATGATGTGAAATGTAAATATTCTCCATTCATGATTAAGATAAGATAATATTCTCTAAGATTCTCCTTAAAAAGCACAATATCATCACTATTGTATTGTATTTTAAATGTGTACAAACTTAGAAACATTAAACAGTGAATGTTCTTCTGTTTGTATAAAACACGAACGTGTCATTGTTTTGTTTGTTGTGTTATTTTTTTACCATCATCGGCATCCACAACACAACTCTGAGCAGCGCCACGATCATGGAGAAGCGCTTCTGCGCAAACAGCCGCGGCGCGTGCGTCACTGCAGCTGTCCTCTGTCCTCTCACGCTGTCCGGGGACAGACCGCTGTCCTCTGTCCCTCTCACACTGTCCGGGGACAGACCGCTGTCCTCTGTCCCTCTCACGCTGTCCGGGGACATACCGCTGTCCTCTGTCCCTCTCACACTGTCCGGGGACAGACCGCTGTCCTCTGTCCCTCTCCGCTCCGTCGCGCACGAGCTCGGGCTTAGTTCGTTGTACGCGCCGAAACTTTTGGCGACGCTGTCCCGGGGACAAGAGTGCGCAGAGGCGCCGTGTCCCCTCGACATGTCCACACAGGCCGGGGACAGTAGAATCCTGTGAGGCTCGGTCGAGCACAGAAGCTCGTGCGTGAGCGGGACGAAGAAAATCAACAACCCGCAGAAACTGAGAGAATATAAAGAGAAAAGCAACATGACGTAGACGCCGCTGGTGTCTGGGAAACAGCCGAGAGTGAGTGGAGTGAAAGTTCCCCATCCACACAGAGGAAGGACACTGACGCTCAGACTCACTGACCACACACCCACGACTGCCCACGTCACTGCCACGGGTGTGCGCACTGACCCGAACACGCCGAACTTTCTGGACACATAGAAAGTATAAGCTGCTATGAGACAAGCCTTCATGTGACTGGACACACCCTGGAACACGTACAGGAGTCCGGACACGGTGCACAAGCGGCTGGAGCCTCTTCCTCTTCCTCCTCCTCCTCCTCCTCCTCCATCATCTGCTCCGTCCGTCTCCCACTGAAGCAGCAGGAACATGGACAGAGGAGCCACACTCAGCAGGTCATCCACAGACATGGACGCCACGATCACGCACAGTGGGTTCTTCCTCCAGCTCCTCAGCAGAGAGACCAGCGAGTACAAACCTCCCACTAACGTAGCGGCGGCGATCGTTACGCACAAACCGAACAGCAGCAGTCGCACGTGCCTGTCGGTCTTGTCGTTCGTGTCCGTGGAAAGACTCTGGTTTAGCGTCGTGGACATTTTCTCAACTCATCTGTCTCGTTTGTCACTTTCTATAACTGATGACTTGTGACGATGAGACAGAACGATGTGAATGTGTGGCCGGTGCCGGTGCTCCGGTGCTCCGGTGCCGGTGTTGTGGTGCCGGTGCCGGTGCTCCGGTGCCGGTGCTGGTGCTCTGGTGCCGGACTCTAAACACACTGATTGCTGCTTTACGCGCTGTCGTCATCCCGCTCTCCTGTCACGACAGTCACGTGGCGCAGCTTCAAACGTAAGGCTGCGCATTCATGTTTCATTTATTCAACACAAGAATCACTCTCACTGTGTGTGTGTGTGTGTGTGTGTGTGTGTGTGTGTGCATGCGTGTGTGCATGTGTGTGTGTGTGGCCTTGTTGTATTGAAGGACGCCTCGGTTTGTTTATTTATCCATTTATCACTGAAGATAAACAGGTTCTATATTTACACACACACACACACACACAGAGAGAACGTGTACATCATGTGATAAAAAAGGTGAACGTGTGACTCATGTTTTCATAGACTTAGTGATGAATAATGAAATAGAACAGGAAGTAAAATCTCACATCCACCATTTCTTCATGTGAGGACACATAATCTGCACTTCAGTGTTCTGTTAGTATGTGAACATAACATGTATTTATTTATTCATTCATTCATTCATTCATTCATAAATGTCCTCTTTATGGTGAAAACATTTGATCATATCATAGACTGTGTTTGTGTTAAAGTGTAAGTTGGTAAGTTGGAAGTCCATATTAGCTCAGTTCTATGTTTTCATGCTTTGTTAAAGTTGTTAAAGTTCTATTTTGACTGTTTTTATTTTGGTGTTAAACGTCATTCTGTGCAGAAACTGTAAACTGGCTCACAGAAGTTTGTCATCTTTAAAAAGTGTGTCCGTAATAAAATGATGAACTGGAGGAGCTGAGGATGAAACCACTGCATGACCTGTTCTACCACTGATCCACCGCTGTCACACAAAGTTCAGATACACTGTGATAATATGTTCACAGCTTCACCTTCTCTCTCTCTATTCTCTCTCTAGCTCACGAATCATTCACAGCCCCTGTTTCCATGGAAACATAGACAGGAGTTCACAGCCATACACAAACACCTTTGCCTTCCAATTCTTCTGTCTCACACACACACACACACACACACACAGACAGACACTTTAAAGCAGAGCTGTATGAATGAGTGAGTTTTAATGGGTGAAAATACTGACCATTAATCATAAAACAGACTGTAACAGCTGACGCTGAGACAAATCTCTTCATATATGAACAAGAGACATTATTACAGTAAACCAGTAACAGAGTATTTCTTTATCTGTCCACCAGGGGGCTCTCTTGCACTGTAGAAAAGACACATAACTGTCACTTAGCAGCTTTAGAAACATAGACATACAACAGTATGTTATTACATGGTGTCTGTGTGTAACCCTAACCCAACAGCTAAGTTAAGTGCAGGGCTATGTTAAGTGCAGTGCTAAGGTAAGTGCAGGGCTAAGTTAAGTGCAGGGCTAAGATAAGTGCAGGGCTAAGGTAAGTGCAGGGCTAAGTTAAGTGCAGGGCTAAGTTAAGTGCAGGGCTAAGATAAGTGCAGGGCTAAGATAAGGGCAGGGCTAAGTTAAGTGCAGGGCTAAGTTAAGTGCAGGGCTAAGATAAGTGCAGGGCTAAGGTAAGTGCAGGGCTAAGGTAAGTGCAGGGCTAAGGTAACTGCAGGGCTAAGGTAAGTGCAGGGCTAAGTTAAGTGCAGGGCTAAGGTAAGTGCAGGGCTAAGTTAAGTGCAGGGCTAAGGTAAGTGCAGGGCTAAGGTAACTGCAGGGCTAAGGTAAGTGCAGGGCTAAGGTAAGTGCAGGGCTAAGTTAAGTGCAGGGCTAAGTTAAGTGCAGGGCTAAGATAAGGGCAGGGCTAAGTTAAGTGCAGGGCTAAGATAAGTGCAGGGCTAAGCTAAGTGGTTGTTCTTGTAGCACTTGGTAGATCATTCCACCAGCATGAAACAACAATAACCAACGACCATGTCCTCATAAGACATAGGGACAGGGGACATCACACAGCTGTGTGACGTGTTTTGGTTGTGTTTAGTTTCCAGGAATGAAACCACACCTGAACAACAGTCATGTGTTGTGTTTCAGTCCATGTGGACTTGACTCGCTGGTGAAGGAGTCGCTGTCAGAGCGAGTTTCCCGCTGCTTGATTTCATTTTCTCGGCTTTTTCCAGTTTACAGTCACATGTGAACAGTTACAGAACACAGTGGAGCAGCCAAAACTCAGAGGATCCAATTATGTTGAACTGTGTGAACCTCCTGAGACTGAAACTGTCACGCAACATCAATGTCACATTTGTTCACTTTTAATCAGCTTGTTTTCAGAAACAAGAGTGAGCCTTCCTGCCTTCCTTCCTTCCTTCCTTCTCAGAGAATTCTGTGTGTTAACCTTTTGTTAATTGAAAGGAAAGCAGTGTCAGAGTGGGTGTGTCACACTGGGACACATTAACTCTATAAACAAAGGCCTGAGGCAGCGTAACATGTTGCATGTAGTATTCCCTTCTCTTCATACTGTTTTATCGCCTGTAGGCTTTTTTCTTCTAACGATATCCTCATTAACTCACCTCATCATCATCATCATCATCATCATCATAGCATGTTTAATTTAATATAAGAATAAGACAAGTATGAAGAAATCTGAGGAAATAAAAAATCCTGCTTCTCTTCCTTTTTCTGCATTAAAGTTAATTTAGGGTTTGTAGTATTTCTATGTTATGTGTGTGTGTGTGTGTGTGTGTGTGTGTGCGTGGACCTCCTGCCTCTTCACATCAGTGACACATGAGTTCAGCTCAGTTCAGGTGTGACACTGTGACACTGTGACAGAATAGAACTCATCCCATCATTGTCACCTGGACTCAAGTGCACATTCCAGACCGTGTTGTTGTTGTTGTTGTTGTTGTTGACTGAATGCTGTTTTCC
The DNA here is from genome assembly GCF_958295425.1 of Solea solea. Classification (NCBI taxonomy): domain Eukaryota; kingdom Metazoa; phylum Chordata; class Actinopteri; order Pleuronectiformes; family Soleidae; genus Solea; species Solea solea. The sequence continues at coordinate 29,840,092 of NC_081140.1, read as the reverse complement.
ATTGATCAGCAGCTCAGGGGAAACATGCTCAGGTTGACAGTTGTGATATGAAGCCTATATAAGCTGCAGCACTTGTCTGTGGTAACAATTCTGTGAAGATACAAACGCAGGCGACTGCACCAGAGATACTGTGATATTAGAATGGTGTGTGCTGTCAGAGCTGCTGGTGAAGCACAAACATCAGATGAATCATTTTGAGATGAGATCATCAGAACGCAGTCTTTTATGGAGAATAACACGCGTTGGTTTTATGAGTCTCATGTGTTGTGGGATTTTTCCTCATAACTCCCAACAAGAGTCCAGCCAACAATGTCAAATCATCCCAGGCTCCATGTCCCTGCCTCTGCTGGAGAAGAAGGGGGACATCACCTTGGGGGGACTGTTCTCTCTTCATGATATGGTGGAGGAGCACAGTGTCTCCTACACGTCTGCACCTCCACCCACACAGTGTACAAGGTAAGCTGTGAGTGAGTCCGTGTTTGTGAGGAACATCATGTCTTTGTGGTCAAAATGAAAACATCTTTCCTTTTCTTCTTTCAGATTTAACTTTCGGACGTTTCGTTGGATGCAAACTATGATCTTTGCTATCGAGGAGATCAACAGAGATGGACGACTCCTTCCCAACATAACACTGGGCTATAAGATCTATGACTCGTGCAGCACACCTCATCAGGCTCTGAGGGCTGCCATGGAGTTAATGGGGACTGAGAAGAGCTCAGTGGTCGAAGGGAAGATGCAGAGTAAGGAAACGTGTCACGGGAACATTGCCGCAGTGATCGGAGACGGCGGCTCAACGCAGTCTCTTGTCGTGGCTCGTTTCCTCGGCGTCTTCCACATGCCACAGGTCAGTTTGTTTTGCTGAGGATCAACGTTATTCTATTCAACTTCAAAGTGTGTTTTCTTCATGCAGGTGAGTTATTTCTCCAGCTGTGCTTGTTTGAGTGACAAAAAGGAGTTCCCTGCCTTTTTGAGGACCATGCCCAGTGACTTCTTCCAGGTTAGAGGGAGCAAACAAATGACATAACAAGAAAAAACCACCACATTATTTCTAAAATACTGTTAATGACTTTATATTTTTCTGTCTTCTTTTAGGTAGACGCACTAGTTCAGCTTGTCAAGCATTTTGGCTGGAGTTGGGTGGGTGTGATTGCAGGCGATGATGACTATGGCCGTGGTGGGGCAAATATTTTTGCTGATAAGGTTAGTCCATACTGTCTTCAATACAATATAAGTCATGACAGATTACCTTTATAAATGAAATAACGACAATAACTAATAATAAAGTGAATGTAAATGAAGTTGTCTCTCTGTCTTAGGTCAGAAAGTTAGGTGCTTGTGTCGCCCTCCATGAGATCATCCCTAAGAACCGAGCACAAGCAGCAGTTTCATCCATAGTCTCAAAGATCCGCTCCTCTGGGGCTCGAGTGATTCTTGTGTTTGCTGTAGAACAAGATGCGGCTGCTTTGTTTGATGAAGCTCTCAGGCACGACAACTTTATCTGTTTAAGTATTTATAGTATAGTTTCTTTTAAAGCCTGATTTTCAATGCCTCTTGTGTCATTATAAATATTGTTTGCATTTAGAGAGGACCTCACTGGGATACAGTGGCTGGCCAGTGAGGCATGGAGTACGGCTGCTGTCCTCTCTTCTCCCGAAAAGTACCACCAAATTCTTCAAGGTTCTATGGGCTTTGCCATTCGTCAGACACACATTCCTGGATTGCAAGACTTTCTGCTTGGCTTGAATCCTGCAGGTGCAGATGATCCTGAAAATCCCTTTCTAAAACCTTTCTGGGAAGAGGTGTTTCAGTGCAGCCTGGGTTTGACGACCAACGGCCAGGAACATACTGATGAGAGGAAACCTCCATGTTCTGGAACAGAAGAACTGGGGAATGTGACAAATATCTATTCAGATGTTTCACAGCTAAGGATTTCCTACAATGTCTACAAGGCTGTCTATGCTATTGCTCATGCACTTCAAGCAATAAGAAGCTGTGTAAAAGGAGACCCGCACTGTCCAGATACAGACAACATACAGCCCTGGCAGGTATGTTCCATGTGTTCTATAATCCTGTGTAGATTCACATTTTTGGTGGAAAAACAAATAATCAGAAACACGTTCTTTTCTCAGTTGCTTCATCACATAAAACAGGTGACATTCGTGAACTCGTTTGGTGATGAAATCAAGTTTGATGAGAATGGTGATCCTGCAGCCGTGTATGACCTGGTTAACTGGCAGCTGACAGCGAATGCAGAAATGGAGATCACCACTATTGGTACATTTGACGAGATGTCTGGAAAACAAGAGCTCCAGATTCAGGAACAAAACATCATATGGAATGGAAACCAAACCAAAGTAGGGACTAACTTGAAGTGTTGCTCATTGTGTGCTTGCTCTGTGAGCGGTGTAGCATGTGATTCCTCTTGCTTAGGTACCCTTGTCAGTGTGCAGCAGCATTTGTCCCCCAGGAACCCGAAAAGCAATCAGACCCAACTTTCCTATCTGCTGCCACGATTGTGTGGTTTGCACAGCTGGAGAGATTAGCAATCAAACCGGTGAGGAAGACCTACTTTGTACCAGCTATGTTTTCTCTTCTCATCTCATCTTTGAGTGAAAAGTCATGTGACGCCTTCTTCTCTTTGCTTTAGATGCCATTGAGTGTGTGCGGTGCCTGCCTGAGTTCTGGTCCGACTCTCGGAGGATGGCCTGCATCCCCAAAGAGGTGGAATTTCTCTCCTTTAGTGACACTATGGGCGTCGTCTTGATGGCTATTTCCCTAATTGGCTTCTTCTGCACCTGCACTGTGGTCGTCATATTCATCCATCACAGAACCACTCCCATCGTCAGAGCCAACAACTCTGAGCTGAGCTTCCTGCTGCTCTTCTCCTTGACTCTGTGTTTCCTGTGTTCTCTGACCTTCATCGGCCGGCCGTCTCAGTGGTCCTGCATGCTGCGGCACACTGCATTTGGCATCACCTTTGTCCTCTGTGTCTCTTGTATTCTGGGGAAAACTATTGTGGTGCTAATGGCCTTCAAGGCGACACTTCCAGGCACAAAAGTGATGAAATGGTTTGGACCCGTGCAGCAAAAAGCAATCATTATCTTCTCTACACTGATCCAGGTAAAGCCTTGGAACGACACTCTTTGTAAACTTAAATAACTTTTTACTCACACTTGTTTTTTCTTTATTTAGGTCATCATCTGTATAGTGTGGCTGTTTGTTGCTCCACCCACTCCACGCAAACTGATGCCACGTGAGAGTCCCATTGTCATTCTCTTGTGTGATGAAGGTTCACCTGTAGCTTTCGCTCTGGTTCTGGGCTACATCGGCCTGCTGGCCTGCCTTTGTCTCGTCTTGGCCTTTCTGGCGAGGAAACTTCCAGACAACTTTAACGAGGCGAAGCTCATCACCTTCAGCATGCTTATTTTTTGTGCCGTGTGGGTAGCCTTTGTTCCCGCCTACATCACCTCTCCAGGAAAGTACTCCACAGTCACAGAAGTGTTTGCTATCTTAGCCTCTAGTTATGGACTGCTGGGCTGCATCTTTGCACCAAAGTGCTACATAATAATCCTGAGGCCAGAGAAGAACTCCAGGAAACACTTATTGTCCAGAGTTGCCACAGACAAGTTTTAGAAGAAAATGTTCAACCCATTTATTAATGTACAGTCTTTTATGTTGAAAAAGTCAGGAAAAATAAAAATATGAAGGTTCTTGTGTATGACTTTCTACTTAATACCACTAGATGGTGGCAGTGTGCTGTCAACACTCGTTTCTGTCATTCATCACGTTCATGTCCTCCCTCTTAAAATATCTTTCCCTGATGGTTGATAATTATTTTATGATTAAGCAACATGCTGCTGTAAAAACTAGTATTTGTCATAAACAAAATAAAGCAGAAGAAAGACGAAGAGGAGTCATTTTCTTGTATCAAACATTAGGTATGAAATATTGGCACTTCTTTGACATGTGAAGAACATCCTGTGCTATTTGGCAACAGTGTTGGTGCTGATTTGACCTGTGATTGAACGCTGAGGCCCAGTGTCTCTGAGGTGGTATGCTCAGTGGAAATACCTGCTGTCATTCATTAAATCCTTACACTCCAGACGACTTCACATATAAGCAACATGCCTGGCTGTTTCCTACAATAACAAACTCAAATGTCAAACATCTCTGCGTCTGTCCACAGCTGCCCTCAGGCCAACATCGATTATCCACCACCGTTTCATCTGTTGTTCCTTCAGAGGCAAAGAAATCATTTGAAAGATGAAGCAATGTTGGTTTCCTGACATCTGTCAGATTGAAAACAGCGTATTGGAGTATTTACATGTATTATATGACAGTGAGTTGATGGTAACCTGGCTCTGTTTCATTCCAAGTATGATTCTCTATCATCACAGCATCATGTATTCAGTAAAAGAACATAAATAAATAATACATCATTCATTAGAATGAGAAAACACGACATACATATGTTTAGAGTGTTGAAATGTGATGACAGAGGTTCTCTGACAGTTAAGAGATAAACAAAAGAGGGAAAGTTAAATTAGGTTCTGACCTTGACTCAGTGGGAGTTATTTACTCAGTCTTGTCATCACTATTATTGTTTTTTTATGACCAGATGTTTTCGTTTTTCCATTTGGAACACGAGAGGGTTTACCCCACTACAACAGATGTTAAAATAGTATAACTATGAAGTACTATGTGCTGGAGGGACGAGATAGCAGTGACTGTGCTGCAGTAAGTACAGGGTAACCGCTAACACTGCAGGGCACATGGTCCCTGTAAAGAAAAGGTTTGAGATACTGTAGGTTTGTAGCTTTAAATAGTTTTGTCACAGATAATTGTGGGTCATCATCTTTCATCAAGGAAACCACAACAAAGACTCTAGAGCTCCAGATGTCATTTACATATACAGGAGACACACATATCAGAAAAGTCCTCTCCGTAAAAATTGTGAAGATTGTAGATAACTATTGTGGCCCTGGATGGTTCCTGACAGGTGTCTTCTGTGGTTCTTTCTGCCGAGTGTGGCTTTACTCTAACTTTCTTCAAACAGTGCGTAATCACCAAAAGACAGTGTACGCTTGCTTTCCACGCACACAGACTCTCGAGCTGCCGTGAGAATCTGTGGAGCGCCAGGTGGAGACACTGCAATATTAAGATCTGAAAATTATTCATTAGACAGGTTCAAGCACAAGGTGCGTAGAACCCTATTGAAATCGCAAGAGTTCTTCTTCTTATTCTTCCTCAATGAATCACGTTTTTGAGACCTTGATCATACCCCCAAATTTTTTTTGCAACCGCATCAGACCTGGTGAAAAATTACGTCTAGTGGTTCGGGGAAAAAAACTTGTATTAGGTCATCTGCTGTTGGGTATAACGTACATGAACGAAACTTGGTACACACGTTCATTAGGTGGGGACGGTCAAAAAAGTCGATGACGACTTTCCTGTGAATCCTACAGGAAGGCCGCATCTTGGATTGAACGCCAAATCGGAGGCAATTTTGCTGGAGATGTCTATGCAAAAACTCTCAAGTTTGAAAACATTGCCTCCTGGTGGTGGCAGAAAATAACCAAAAAAAAAGTTTGTTTACGATTTTGGGAATAACTTTTACAGAGATTATCGTATCAAACTCAAAATTGGTGAAAACACTCAAAACACATGGTAGAAAATGCATGCTGAATATGATGGCAGATCGTATAACGTTGTTGCCATGGCAATGGTCCAAAGTCTGATTTTTGCGACAAAAACCATCATCACACAACCAAAATGTCGGTCATCTCTTTCCTGTCGAATTCATGATGAATTGATGAATGATGATGAATGATGAATTCATGATTCGGATGCTGAGACTGGAAGAATCGTCTCCTCGCCCCTCACCATCTTGGGTCACCAGTGTTTGCAGCTTGCAACAAGCCACTGACTTCTTTGTCTACCGCTCGGTTGTTCCAAGTCTGATCTTTACTTTGGGAAACATCTTGTACATCTGTGCCTCACACTTTGGTGTTTTATTTAACTGTTGAATATTTTCCTGCACTAATGTGTGGAGCGTTATCTGGCTGTGATTCATCACATCACCTATCTGAGGCTGAGGCAGTCAGAAATATTAGCATTGCATGTGTGGCTGCTCATATTGCTGCTGGTGTTAGGTACTGCAGCACTTTTCAAAACAACTCTACAAAGTGCTTTCCATAGTAGAAAAATAAAACCTTTAAGCGTAAAATGGTAAAAGACAGAATTTAAAGATAAAATGAAAAGCCAAATGAAATAAAATAGTAAAAATACATCTGCAGTTAAAAGAAAGCATTTTAAAGCAAAGTAGTCTAATGTTCAGTGGCATATTTTTATGCATTAGCCATATTTAGTGTTAGTGGCTAGAAGTAAGGAAGTTGTGAGATTGGGGGGCAAGTAGCAGCATCACCATCCAACGTAGCATTCCCTGCTTTAGAGTCCAATTTATTATATTACCTTTAAAACCTTGTACAAATCCATATATGTTTGAGTTTCCTGGTTAAGATCAACCAAACACTTGGAGCAGTGTCAAAAGGTGCCAAGTCTACAGTAACAGATCAGTGCAATTCTTTTTAAAAGAATTCCACATCTTTAAGTTCAAAGCACTAACTTGTCAAAATAACATTCATCACAGAATCACTGAAAAAATCAAGTCAACCATAAAGTTAAGAACAAAAGTTTTACTTGATATAAAGAAGGCAATAAATACAAGTTTTCAATGTCAAACATTACAGGCTGAAAGTAGCAGTGTCTGTACACCATCACCATCTACACGTGATGTGATTTACACTACAAACCTGACCATTCCAATCCTTTGTTTCAGAGGAAGATAAAAGCATATCATGACAGGCCGAGTCACAAAATCAGATGGATCCTTGTCTGATTTTGGAAACTGCACAGTCATGGTATGCCACTCAGTCAGGATCTGTGGCCAGATTTCCTCACACACACAGAGAAGAAGGGGAAGGACGAAATGCCTTACCATATTTACGAGTCGACTCAATTTACCTTGTTCTCTGTTGTGTGAAGAAGACCCAGCTCATAAAATCTTGACTGATTTAAAAATTGAGCAATTAAATAACTCAAACATCAATGCTGTTGGGTCATGCAGAGGGGGTGATGCATCACATGTACAGTGTTTTGTCATGTGTGGTTGTGGGTCAGTGGGGACGGAGGTGGTAAAGTCCATTTAACGAGTACAGTTTGGCAAGGTCCAGCATCTAACAAAAAATATAAAATAAGAGTCAGCATACTTTAGTATTAAGTTAATATGGATTAAACATATTGAGTACCATCTGAAAGAACGTACCTGAAGACATCCCGGGGAAAAGGTCGGTTCATCTTGGGCGAAGTCCTCGACGTAGAAGGGTCGGTTTATCTTGGGCGAAGTCCTCGTCATAGAAGGGCCGGTTCATCTTGGGCGAAGTCCTCGTCATAGAAGGGCCGGTTCATCTTGGGCGAAGTCCTCGTCATAGAAGGGCGGGTTAATCTTGGGCGAAGTCCTCGTCGTAGAAGGGCCGGTTCATCTTGGGCGAAGTCCTCGTCGTAGAAGGGCCGGTTCATCTTGGGCGAAGTCCTCATCGTAGAAGGGCCGGTTCATCTTGGGCGAAGTCCTCGTCGTAGAAGGGCTGGTTCATCTTGGGCGAAGTCCTCGTCGTAGAAGGGCTGGTTCATCTTGGGCTAGGTCATCACCGCAGCCATCCAGGACAGGACTTCGCCAGGTTTGGTGTCCAACATGGAGTCCTCTGATCCAGGAATGTGCTGCAGCGTTCATCCCTTCAAAACAAGGAAGAATTTGATAAGTCACAAGACAAAAAAAAAAAAAAAAAAAAAAAAGGAAGTAAACAAATGACAAATCTTCAGGTAGCTCACCTGGTCAAGTGTGACAGGTCCTCACATCCAGTCAGAGCTCACCGATGGATGCCCTCCCTAACCTATACCTGCCTTTCCTGTCCTACACTGACAGTTACAAGCAATCTTCACCAGCCATTTGGGATGATGCTAACCTCAATGTCTTGGTTGTCTGCATGAAAAACTGTAAATCTCCCAGATGCCCAGACAAACGTTCCTTCTGATTCTGTAGCTTCGCCACAAAAATGTCCTGTGCTGAAACCCTCATTTTGCTAAGCATGAAATCAATTCCACTTTCCCGTCCTCAGATCTAATTTTCTCTCCCTGCAGCCTTTCAACAACCATTGCTGTTGTAACATCTGCAAGAGGCAGCAGTTTCACAATTCAGAGCTTCTCGTGTGTTTAGCAAGACGTGGCACCAGAGTATTGACAAAGCAGACGCCTGAAAATGCTTGACTCCAATTTAAACAAATGCTTCATCATCTACATGTGATGTGATTTACACTACAAACCCGTCCATTCCAATCCTTTGTTTCGGAGGAAGATAAAAGCATATCATGACAGGCCGAGTCACAAAATCAGATGGATCCTTGTCTGATTTTGTAGACTGCACAGTCATGGTATGCCACTCAGTCAGGATCCGTGGCCAGATTTCCTCACACAAAGAGAAGAAGGGGAAAGACAAAATGCCTTACCATGTTACGAGTCGACTCTATTTACCTTGTTCTCTGTTGTGTGAAGAAGATCCAGCTCATAAAAGCTTGACTGATTTAAAAATTGAGCAATGAAATAACTCAAACATCGATGCTGTTGGGTCATGCAGAGAGCTTGCGATCTTTTGCATGTTTCCCAAACATTTAGAGGTCAGGTTACTGACCCCAACAATGTCAAATTCAATGACTTTTTGTCCTAAACTGATGAACCATTTGGGTAAATTAGATCAAGCATTTAAAAGGTGTTTACATTGTTAGTAGTCTAATGACACTTCTTACCCAAACACATGAAGACGCAGTGAATCAGGATACGGCTACCTTTAGCAGAGGCAACAGCAGCAGTGGGTGGTGGAAGTCTGCTGGGAGAAAACAATTGATATGGAGACAAGTTGGAGGAATCATTTAATGCATAGTTCAACAAGACTTAAAGCAGAGAGAAACTTTAGGGCAAGTCTACAACAATCAGAGGAGGAACTTCGCCAACACATCTAAGAGATAGAAGTTTCTCATGCAACCAACCAAGACATTGGGATTAAGCATCTTCCTAAAGACTCTACAAGCTGCCTAAAATATGAAATTTGAAAGAAAGTCATGGGTAATAACGGACTACAGACACTTGTTCGCTGAAATAGCGAGTGTATGGTGAGGTGTTAACCCTTTGCTCTATCAAAAATCCCACTTTGGGTAAGCCATAAAGTCCTATCATTTCAACCAGCTGCCAGCTTCGCAAATAAGAGACAAAAGACACCTGTGTTTACACGTTTACATGATCACTGTTAACCACAAAGCTCCAGACACCAAGTAAATCCAAGAAACAAATCAAACCACCAAAAATAAATGAAAAAGCTGCAGCTGCTCACTCCTGCTACAAGAGGGTACTTGTACAGCAGTCTTTAACATGAAGCCAACTACTGTCTGATTTCTGTCTGAATGCAGCCCACAGAATAAAAAGGTTTTATTTCAAGTATCAAAAGATAAAAAGTTCCAACACTTTCACTTAAATAATCCGAGTTGTCTCTCTGCCAGGTTTGTGTCCTCCTAAAGAAAAGAAACGCGTTCTAATCCTGAAACCTACAACCTAATTTATGAAAGAAACGATGCAGATGATAGCCCTGCATCCCTAAGACGAGTAACACATTGTTTTGCAGGGGAAGATAAAAATCCCCTGCTGGGAGGCCTCCCAACATGACGCGCAAAAAGACTATGAACACAAAAGGTTCAACTCCTTTAGAGGGAAATAAACTTGGCAGAGTGAGACAAGTCAGTGTTAATATTGAATTTGATTTCAGTTAGCGACTACAAAGGCTGATGGCAGTGCGTTAAGTTTAAGACTTAAATGGATATCAAAAGTGTGCCAACAAATGCCAGATTTAAAGTATATCATAATATTATCCATGGGCTGAATAACACCTACAATCTAATGTGACTACACTTGCATATAAATCAAAAGTTTAGCTTCTTAATCAAATCAGGAACCAGTTATCTTATCAAAGCAATTACCAGTGGAGAATAAAGGAAGACCTGGTCTAGCTCATCATAATCAGTTACTACATTTTTACAGACTTTGAAAGAACTTTAGAACTTTTGTCAACAGTCCAAGTTGCAACTATGATAACTCAGATTCAAGACCAAAATTACATTTTTAAATTAAAGCCATTTCAAAATAAGGTACCAGAATTCAAAATTGGACGCCTCAAGACTAATCAACTTTAAAATCATCCATTTAAGTTGAGACTAAAAAGTGACTAAATCCGACACAGGACAGACAGACAGAGACACACAGAAAGACAAAGGACAGGCGGACAAGACACACACACACAGACACAGAGAGAGAGAGAGAGACAGCGAGAGAGAGAGACAGAGAGAGAGAGGCCATGACGGCAGTCTTGGCATGTGTCAGTGTGTAAATAAAGGCCTTTGCACTCAGTAACGCAAAACAAATGATATTATTGTAATGCCATTATGTAAATGTTTAGATGCAAATTAACTTAACTTATAAATGAGTGGACACGATTTACCCACAAAGATCATGTGGCAAAGGCCTTTAATACTTACCCTGAAAGGTCAACATTTGACCCCCCCCCACACACACACACACACACACACACACACACACACACACACACACACACTAAATTAAACTACTTAACATTTGAAATTTTACCTTAACTAAAACGCAATCTAATTAAGGTGGACATGCAGGGATGTCGTTGCTCCTCTTGACTGATGCTAGAAGAAAAGTACAGGTTAGTTGACTTACTGTGCATGGACGCGGAAGGCACCCATGTTTGTCTATCTAAGATGACTATACGCGCAAGGCCACACGTACAAGAACACAAGTAGATCACGAAGGCGCGGGCACAGTTAGCGATCATGGCCTACTTGCATTAAAGGACGTAATGGCCATACTAAGGCTATGGCAGGGCTGCTATCTAAAGCCAGGTACTATGTTTGTAGATCACCAGGATCTACTTTAACGTTCTAGGGCTAATGGTAGATTAATGGCCACGTTGGAAAAGAGAAAAAAAAAAAAGGCACAGCGGCCAAGAAGTCTAAACCTTGTGACAGAGCGTACAAGGCACAACATTAACTTTATTCCTACCATCTAGCTTTGACTGTACACCAACATCCATTTAAACCTCATATTAAAGATCTGGTCCTCCAACATCACTATATTTTAGTGCTAACGAAAACTTTTTTTTCCTTTTAGAAGTGAGGAAAGGCACGAGGAGGGCCAGGACAGATCGACACGGCGGCCGGAACAGCGATGGCCCGCGGCCTGCGTAACAGTTGGAAAGAAAAAGTGGTTCAGGGGCAAGAAAACGCCTCCATAGAGAGGCGTGTTCTTACCTTTGCATGTAAATTCAGTAGTTAGCTGTGAGCAGCCAGACCAGGAAGTCAGTTGCCGACACCTAAGTACCTTCACTTTAAAAAAAACACAACAAACAAGTTCTCTTTTGTTTATTCCCCTACTCTGCAAACCCTAGCACACATGGAGGGCAAGAAGGTAGCCCCCCTCCAGAGAAGACATAAGAAAATATGGACTCACCCTTTGTAGACGGACCTAAAAAGGAAATGTTAGTGCATTATAACTTCTCAAGTATCTAAGACCTTCAAGACACCAGATCTACTTTATTGTGAACTGCTGAACATAATCATATTCTCACACCATCTTAACTATTCAATCCAGGCATCTCAGTCACACACAACCCGTTCATTCAGAGAGAGAATCTCAAACACTCCATCAGTCACCTCACTCGCTCAGCAGTTCCACAAAAATATAACCAACAAGGACCAGATTTACAGACCACCCAATAAAGTGGTCAGGAACATACAAAACCAACCTGTGGCAAATGCTCCATGTACAACCCTCAGCTATCTGACAGATGGAAAGCAGGAGAAGAGAGAGAACGTGGCCATGTTGGACAATGCAGAGAGATGTAGGCACAGCGGCCAAGAAAGAGTGGGGACACAGCGGCCACCCAGAACTAAATAATCACACCTTACTCTTTGACGATCTTCATGAAGATCAATCTGGGGGAAAACAACAGACAAACAAAAACATGTTTGAGTCCAGTCTCCAGCCTTGACCATGTTCAAGTTCATACTGTTACAGGTGTAAAATAACTAGGTAAGGTGTTTGTATGAGGTACAGACATGGTTCACCCAGCCTGAGATATAAACACTCACTTTCAGTCAAAACATTCTATTCTAACAGTGAAACAAAGGAATGAACATAATCACAAGTGATGTAGAATAAAGTTGATTAAGATTTAAGGAATGCCTTTTAAGATCAAGTATACAAATGTCAGTATCTCATACAGCTTATATTATACATGTGCGATTAAATGTCTATGATATATTGTCATCAGTTAAATACATTATGAAAATTAGCCATAACATTTTGTATAATGTAGTAAATCATCTCTAAAGGTGTCACTCACCTATTTCTGACAACCTCAGGCTTTTGTATATGGCGCGTCCGACCAGGTCTCCGTGAGCAGGAAGCAGGTTTTTCCTTTAAAAAAAAAAAAGTTTGTATTTTAATGACTAGATTAAAAGTTTAGAATTATTAAAGACAAGGTGTTTGTTTTTGTCATAATATCATACAGACCCTGAAGATTCATAAAAACACAGTCTCTGATTTGTGAAAACCTTTATTCTATTTGTGAAAATAGAATAACAGCCCATTTCACTGTTTTTTCAGCATATAGACCACTTTGGACCAGGTCTACATCAACATACAGTGATACAGGTACTAGACTCAAACATAATGGATCATTTAACAAAATTGTATGACTTTAGCGAGACTATATTCATACACCTAATGAGACACCCATTGGGGGGCAAGTAGGCAATGGGTTCAGTGTCTTGCCCAAGGACACTACGCTATGATGACACAGACTGAAGGAGTTGGGATTGGAACCACCAACCTTCCAGTTGGACAACCCGCTCTACCTCCTGAGCAACAGCCGCTGAAAAGCATCCAACAGTAGGAAATAAGTTTAGTTTTGAATTTTGGGTGTTTGTTCTTGCTCATGTTTCTTCCTTTGAGATCTGATTACAGGTTTTGGCTGCATGAGATCACAGACCTCCAAGAATGTATCACAGAAATAGTTACAAGTCTTCTGTGTGTTAACAGTGTACAAAATATTTTGGAGAATAAATCTTTGTTGGGCAGTCTATATAGACTTGTGTTACTTCAACAAACCTAGTCATAGTTTTAATATGTGTTGACAATTTAATAATAAATACAGTGACAATATTGCATTTCATAATTTTTTTAAATTTTTAATATGAGTAAATAAATGTAATTTGGTGTTAAAAAATGTTTGACATTGTATTTGAAAAGTTTTGGTTTTAATCTACTGACTAGGCAATATTATATATTCAATACATTATTCTATCTATAATAACCTGATCTATCACAGTTGAAGAAAAATGATCTTTTCTTACAGTGACTGCTGCTATTATTTTAATATCACATATTCCAGTTATGCACTGCTGAAAATGCATCCCAGAGCAAACCAGCTCTATTTAAAAAATCATTTCAAAGATATATTACTTAATATTGGCCATTGGTCGTACTCAGTGGGGTATTTCATTTGATGGATTTGTGGATTTGCCTGGCAACATTTTTTTTTTGAGTGGGAGGGGTTATAGTTGACCACTAATTGCAAAGGTTGTCTAAACCGCTACACTGGAGTGCTACAAGTTTGGTAAGGTAAGTTTGATGTAGCCTAACGTTTTCCTACAACTTTATAATGACATTATATATATTTGACATAACAGCCAGAAATGTGCTCATCTGTTAGATATTCAATGGGAAAAGGTCCAAAATAATTCAATCTGTTTGGTAGGCTATAGGATAATCTAGTCCAGATTTGGGAAGTCTAGGTACAGTGGTTTTTGATCTGGACCTGGTCCAAAGTGGTCTAGGTATGACACAGAAACGGTGAAATCTCCCCTTTAGCATTTTCACAAATACAATAGTGGGTGTGAAGCAAAGTTAATGTCATATCCAAAATGTCTAAACATCAAGAAGTGTCCCAAAAAAAAGATAATCAGTGGACAAACAGTCGCACTGCACATTCGGTACATTTCCAATTAACTTTCCCCTTAAGTGCCGAATCGGAAGCTGGCGAATCGGATGCTAACTTCAACGTTGCAGCCTGCCACAGTGTAAAAAATACTAATAACAAATAACCTGTCTACTTCTGTGAATAACCATTACACCTTAACCATAAAAGTCCTCCAATGACAAACTATTACCTGGACACTGGATTAAAACACTTTACACAAAAATGATCTTTCCGAGTACAAATAACATGATCATTTGCAAAATAGGAAGGATCTCTTACCCTGTTATGGACATTTAGTACAGTTTCATTAATTAAACTGTACTAATTTAATTAAACCCTTAACCAACATTGAACCTTTGATATCATTTAGATTTATTCTTTGGCTTAATCTGGGATGTTTTACAGTGTGGGCAAGTATTAAAAAGAACAAAACACTTGAATGACCACGCAGTCTTTTCTAAACTGTTAATCCTAACATGGGATTGACAGAGTGTCAGTGCTGTTGGGAGGTTGTTATGGCTTCAGTTGTCCACCAGATGTCACTGAGGCGTTGAAGCTTTTTGGACACACTTGTTAGCAGCCTCAGAGCTTCATAAGGCTTCACTTACCTTCACCCACCACTACCATGAAGATAACTTGACAAAAGTTACTCACCATTCTGGACGGGCCACCAATCTGGACCAGATCGAACACGCCATCCTGGAGCGCCTTCTATACAGGAGCTGATGCACGCGGCCACCTTTTCGGCGTCTGACGTCACGCCGCGGGAGTTTTCTTTCCTTTTCTCTTCTTTTTTTTAAAGTTCCCTCGTTCTTTTTTGAGGTTTTAGGGCGGTTGGTGCATTCGCGCCACATGTTCCCTCCTCCCGGAACAGTTTCACTAGTTAGTAGTCTTTATTTTTTTCGTTCCACAGCTCGTGCAGCTTCTCCTCAAAGTGACATCACGGAACTATCAGGTGGAGGAAGATTAAATACGAAGAGGAGGAGGAGGAGGAGGAGGAGGCGGAAGCAGCAATCAGCGGTCATCAGCTGATTGACAAACACCTGCGTGAAGACGAGCAGGTGGGCGGAGCGCCGGACGTCCGCACAGTGCGGCCATCTTGCCACAGTCACGCATCACGCATCACAGGTGTTGTAGTGGGTCACAGACTTTTTAAAGAACCAGAACTTGCTCAGTTTTCTACCGATTTTCAAATGGTTTGGTTTGTTATAAACGTCAGAGATGTAGTTATTATGACACTACATATGTATATATATATCATTATAACCATGGGCTTAAAATTACATTAAACAGAACAGAAAGGTGCAATGACTACATACACACACAAGGTATTTGTGTTAAATCAATATATGGGCTACTAAAACTCAGGATACAGAATGGCATGAGATATATGTATACATTTATAATAGGAATATTACTAATATAATAAAATCATTAATTTAATAGTTATTACTTGTTCAAACTAAACATGTAATAATTGAAATTATTGGATTATATTAGTAATATTCCTATAAAAATCATTTGAATTATTACTTGTTTAGTTTAAACAAGTAATAATTCAAATTATTGGATGATATTATTTACATTTTCAACATAATATGTGAAATCCATTAACTACATATCCAGCAGCACACTTTCAATGAGCAGTGTCACAGGTGGTTCATTCAGAGTTCAACTAAAACAGAAATAAAGGAGAAATGGATATGCATTAGTCTCTCTATGTGTGTGTGTGTGTGTGTGTGTGTGTGTGTGTGTCCATCAATAATTGTGGATGTTAGGGCTGACAATGTTGTTGCCATGGTTACTATGAGTCTGTTTATGTTTCATTTGGATTTGATCCACTATCTCAAATGATGTGAAGAGAAAAACTATAGAATGACAATCTGCTGCACTTTTTTTAGTTATGTTTGGAAATCAAATGTAAAAGTATGATTACATTTAAAGCTGAATCAACACAACCGCCAGTGTTTCTGCGGTTTCTGTAGATATTGTATTTGTTGTAGTTTCTGTAGTTGGCACAGCGCCCCCTGTGGTTACTTTGATATAAGTTAATCAATCATCACAAGCTCAAATGAGCAGCATTTAAATGCTGAACAACCACAGGGTGTCACTGATGACACAGTGAATCAGGGAAGATGAAGCAGCTCATTAAAATATTTTACACAAAATCCAGAGTTGAAACTCGTAATTCGTGAATTTAGAGAAAATTAGAAAGTAAAACACACACACACACATTAGGGTCACCAAAGGGCACAGGATGGCGAGGCGAGTCATTTTGTGAGAGGAGGTGAACAAAGGTCAACAGAGGTGAGCACACATTTCTATTGAGAGAACAGACAAATGGTGGAGCACGTGTAAAATGTCTTATTCTTAGTTACAAACTTCCCACGTGCGCCATGTGACTTCAGGGCTGAAACTACAGCAGGTTACAGTGTTGACACTTTCCCAGGAACATGCTGACGTGTTGTAATGTTAGCTGTGATGATAACTAGCCTCAGTGCTAATGACAGGCAGGGTGAGAATATGAGAGCATGAGGAATGTGGGTGGTGTGAACCTTCACTTATCCACCAACGTGCTCCTGAGCAAAAAGGGGCTGAGGACGTAATAAAAGCAGCTCATTTAGATTCTTTAGAGTGGAAGCGTGTTCACACATGGTTACACTGTTGTGTTTGTGTACTTTCACACACAAACACAACTAACAAACGCACTTTAGTCACTCAGGGTTAGAAAGGAAGTGACATAAATAACCAAGATGTCATATGGTTAAATAAAGAATTTATTTGATAATTCACAAAATAAACTGGCAAATAGAAAAAGGGCAGAGGATGCTGTTCAAATAAAACAAGAAGCAAAATGAAAAAGTCAGAGCTAAGTAACTCATCAGTCAAAATACAAAATAAAACTCCACTTGAAATTAACTCAGTTTACTTAAAAATAAAATTACAAGGGGGAACAGCATCACTAGACATCACTAGAGAAAGTAACATCAATCCCACGTGAGGAGAAATCCGTTCTAAAAGCCACAGATTCAAAGATATGCACCTCAGCATCACTCGAGGCAAAAACTCACAAACATGATCGCAAACAATTTGCTGCTCAACATGAGGAGCTGACTCTCAGAGGCGCCCGGTGTGGCCTGGGAGACGCTTCTTGTCTTCTTCCGCTGGGAGTGAGACAATTGAAGGTTCTGCGGCCGCACCAATCGCTGTCCAGTCCACCTGCAACTCCGCCCATCTTCTCCAATGGTAGATGAGGGACCACACAGACCAACTCAAGGTTGGCCAGTAGCCACACCCACAACAAGCTGCACATTAGGATTCTTAATGAATGAATAATCAATGAATAAATCAATGGTACTGGCATTGTTACGTGTGTGTGTGTGTGTGTGTGTGTGTCGACACAACCAACTCAATAAATACAGTCACCACCATATTACACTCTCCTTTATGTACGCGTGTGAGACATAACATTGGAATTGTATTAATATGTTGTTTATTTCTATTTGTAAAGACTTCAACGTTCAACTAAACACAAAAACCTGACAAACCTGACAGAACAAAGATTTATTCTGAAAGAAAACAAGATGCTCCTCAAGACCATAATCAGTCAGTATCTTCCAATAATCATTATCCTATAATCAGCCATTATATAATATAGAGTATATATAGTGTAAGTGGAGGTAAGTGAGGTTGATCTGTCTGTCTACAGTTGGAGTGTAATTGTTGGTGTAAAGAATTCTAAAAACTGAACGTTACAAAAACAGAAACTTACAAAACAGTCACAAAATCATTGTAGCTTTTAAAAAGAATAATAAAAAGAAAAAAGAAAGAATAGAATCACCTGCAGAGCTCATCATCTCAAATGAACCAATGAACAAATGATGTTTTTCCCCCTCATTAAATACACAACCTTAAGGTTTTATGGTTTTATATAAAGAGCTTTATGGCTTTATGCTAAGCTAAGTTAGCAGGTGCTTGCTGTAGCACCCAAACACTAGAGGATTGTTGTTCTGGTTCTTCAACAAAGCAAAAACAATGAGCTGTGGTAAAGCCAGCTGTGGTAAAGCAAAAACAATGAGCATCAATGATAAAAGCTGAAAATACATAGATATTAACATAAAGACATTTCTGTGATTCATAATCAAAAACAGCCGCCATTATCATGACTTATTATCATTAAATATATCTTTCAACAAAATGAATTCACATTCAGAAGTAGATTGTACGGTGTGTCAGTTTGGAGTTGAAGGCTGAAACCACACAGTGGTTCAATGTGTGTGTGTGTGTGTGTGTGTGTGTAACTAAAACACATGGAGTCACAAGCAACTCGACTCAAGTTTTACTTTCAACTTCAAGTTGTTCAAGTTGCTACTGACTCAAAGTGTTTTGGATAATCCAGTGAGAAGCAGGAGATTGAATGGACGACATGTGTGTCTCCATGTGGCAACCGTCCACTGCTGCCTGTGGTTGACGTGCAACCTGTCCTCAAACTGTCCTCCAAATGTCCTTCAGATGTACTCCAACCTGTCCTTCAACTGACCTCCAACTGAAACGTAACTATGAGTTTTTTTTGTCGACCACAGGTAGGTTTTTAGTGCACTGGTATTGTACAACTCAAGGGGCCACACGGTTGGTGTAGTGGTTAGCACACTTGCCTTTCAGAACAAGGGTCTTTCATGCATCTGTCCAAAAACATGCAGATTTGAGGATTAGTCAAATTGGACACTCTAAATTGACTGTAGGTGTGACAGTGGGTGGTTGTTTTGTCTCTATGTGTCCCTGTGACCCCCACAACCGTCATGTGGAGGACAAAGTGGTAGAAGGCTAACCCTAACCCTGAGTGAATGAGTGAGTGAGTGAGTGAACTAGGCACAAGTGTTAGTGAGGTTAGGGTTAGGGCAGAAAAAGACAGGCACTAAGTTCCAGACAATAATAATTAGTGTGTCGCAGTGTCACCACGAAGAGAACTGCAGGTGGAAACTTCATTGATGACGACACACACGGTACCAGGTTGCTGTTATGTTTTAAAAACCTTTCCTATGGGTTGTAATTCCTGCAAACGACCCATAGTTACGTTTAGTTTGAGGACAGTCTCTGGAAATGCAACCTGCATTATCAGTCCAACTGCCATGGATCGTCCAGGAGGGAGCGTCACTTCCTGTAGACACACACCAGTCCTCCAGTGGGGGGGTGGAGGTTCTTTAGGAGGAACAGGGATGATGATCCATTTCAGGAACATTATCCGTTGCACAGGCCCGTGGATCACCACACACGGCACACGTTGTTTGGAACCATGTAGTTGCTCTTATTGCAGTTGAAAGCTTTGGCAAATTCTGGGAAATTCTGAAGGGAACCTAGAACTCTGACACACACACACACACACACACACACGTTAGGGTCCACTGTTTGCCTCTTGTGTGTCTGACTGATGGAAAATAACTAGTCGTGAATTTACCTGAATTTTCCTGGACTGTGATGTTCAGTTTTAACAGATTTAACTGCGTCCTCTGGTCTGTACGCTCCACACCACACCTGGACACACACACACAGTGTTACAACATGACAACAATGATCAGATCAACAACAACAACAACAACAACAACAACATAGCTGCCTGCTCTGGGCCCTGTTGCACGAAACTAGGATAAGGGATAAGTCGGGCTATGTTACTAACCCTATCATCTTTATCCTGGCTGAACTTAGCCTCTGAATTCTGATTAGTCTTGAATGATTGCATGAAGACTGATGTTTGTACCTGAGCAAAGTTAAGGAAGAAGAGTTGATCATGTGACATGTCGATTCCAGGCAGTGGTAAATCCTCTCCGTGCTTCTTCACATGCATCTTATATGCCTTTAAATAAACAACATATTCAATAATAACATGATCAGTAGTAACAAACATCATAACAATGACATATGGGTTCAAATAATCTGTCAATCAATATATGATTATATTATTGAAACGTCACCTGAAACGCTTGTTGAATTCCTCCATTGTCAGCAATATTCTCACCAAGTGTGTTATTACCATTTAACTGTAAATCACATATATGATTGT
The DNA here is from genome assembly GCF_958295425.1 of Solea solea. Taxonomy (NCBI): domain Eukaryota; kingdom Metazoa; phylum Chordata; class Actinopteri; order Pleuronectiformes; family Soleidae; genus Solea; species Solea solea. The sequence goes on along the minus strand of NC_081140.1, from coordinate 29,819,873 downwards.
TATTATGAATATGACATAATGTAATAACATCAAGATATTCATGTATTCATATATATATATATATATATATATATATGTGTATATATGAATTCTACACAAAGTTGAGAGAGGTGACGTACATTAAGTCCGTTGGCCAGGTCCCAGGTGAAGTTACTGTACTGATGAACCATGCACTTTGACAGGTTCAGGAACCTCTGAGTGGAGGCCGGTGTCCACCAGTCCTTCATGTCACCATTCTTGTCATAATTACGGCCTAAAGAATCCACATTAATTTGTGCTTCAGTCGACTTCAAAAAGAAAACTCATGTGTCATATCGATACGAAAACAGAAACTGGAGAAACAAAGAACGACATGTAGCGACTGAAGGTGATAATGTAGTGAAATCACAAGTATTTTATATGTCATGCTCCACCTGTGGACTGACACTTACTGTGGATTTGAATCTCTCCTTATTGAGACACAATCATTTGTTGTTGTTGTTTAATTAAATGTCTCTGACTTGGTTGTAAAGTGCAGGAAAACATTACATGGGACGAGGAGCAGAAAAGGTTTTAAATTAAAATCATACCATAGGTATCAAAGCCATGTGTGAGCTCATGACCGATGACCATTCCAACGCCTCCATAGTTGAGAGATTTAGCCTGGCCTTTGCTGAAGAACGGTGGTTGAAGGATACCAGCAGGAAACACTGACAACAGAGGAAACATTGTCTTTACAAAACCTGACACAATCATGTTTGACATCTTAAATGAAAAAACGTGTGCATGTGAAAATACCTATTTGGTTATGGGTGGGTGAGTAAAAAGCATTGATAACAGCAGCAGCAGAGATCCACCTGTGTAGTGCAGCACAATTTAAAATCAACAAAGATAATTATATTATTAATAATAATAATAATAATAATAATAATAATAATAATAGACATGGTAATATCAACTGTCAGTGTGTGTGTGTGTGGGACAAAGTCATGTGTAAGAGAATACGATGTGATTTAAAAGCTTGGTTTTAACATTTTAAAGTAAACATCTTACTCGTCTTTGTTGACTTTGACTCGGAGCTTCCGCAGACGTTTCTTTTGCACATACTCCAGGTTTTGTAAGATGTTTTCAAAGTACTCGTGTGCTCTGTAGTTCAGCTGAAAACAACACACAAGGAGGTGTGATGACACTTATCAACACCTGCTCATATATTCTGCAGAAAAACAGCCAAGCACTGAGGTGTTTTCATTGAACTGACATGTGACGCTACAGTGACGCTACAGTGACGTTGTTACAATGATGCTACACTGAAGCTACAGTGAAGCTACACTGAAGCTACAGTGAAGCTACAGTGACGTTGTAACAATGAAGCTACACTGAAGCTACAGTGAAGCTACACTACAGTGAAGCTACAGTGAAGCTACAGTGAAGTTACACTGAAGTTACAGTGAAGCTACAGTGAAGTTACAGTGAAGCTATACTGAGGTTACAGTGACGTTGTTACAGTGAAGCTACACTGAAGCTACAGTGAAGCTACACTGTAGCTACGGTGAAGTTACAGTGAAGTTACACTGAAGTTACAGTGACGCTACAGTGAAGTTACAGTGAAGCTACACTGAAGCTACGGTGAAGCTACAGTGAAGTTACACTGACGCTACAGTGAAGCTACAGTGAAGCTATACTGACGCTACAGTGACGTTGTTACAGTGAAGCTACACTGAAGCTACAGTGACGTTGTTACAGTGAAGCTACAGTGAAGCTACAGTGAAGCTACAGTGAAGCTACACTGAAGCTATGATGAAGCTACGGTGAAGTTACAGTGAAGTTACACTGACGCTACAGTGAAGTTACAGTGAAGCTATACTGATGCTACAGTGACGTTGTTACAGTGAAGCTACACTGAAGCTACACTGAAGCTACAATGAAGCTACACTGAAGCTACGGTGAAGTTACAGTGAAGTTACACTGACGCTACACTGAAGCTACAGTGAAGCTACACTGAAGCTACACTAAAGCTACAATGAAGCAACACTGAAGCTACACTGACGCGACACTGACACTACAGTGACGTTGTTACAATGAAGCTACACTGACGCTACAATGAAGTTACATTGATGCTACACTGATGCTACAGTGACGTTGCAGTGACGTTGCAGTGACGTTACAATGACGCTACAGTGAAGTTAAGGTGAATTAAAGTGAAGTGACGGTGAAGCTACACGTTACAGTGGTGTTGCAGTGACACTATAGTAAAGCTACAGTGATTTTACAGTGAAGTTTCAGTGGTAAGTTACAGCGAAAAATAATGGAAAATAAGAGGAAATCCTGATCACACACATCTTTGTACTCATTGTTAAGGTATTTGTCATCCATGATGTTTTCAGAATAGCCAATCCGTTCCTGAATAGCTCTGGCCTAAAAGAAAATAAACAAATGCCTCAGTCACCACAAAATTATACAACATGACAACATGAACATGACAACATAACTGTTATTCTGAAGCAGGACCTTCTCCTCTGCTGATTTCCTGGTTTCAGCATCCATCCAGGTCAAGTCCTCCAGATTACTAATGAACACTTCCCGAATATTTTTGATCATCTCCTCCATCTGACACACACACACACACACACACACACACACAGTTTAAAAAGAAAGAGAAATAATCACTCATTTGTCACTGATGCAAAATGATGGCATATGAAACCTCCAGATTATCATTGTCAGATTGTTCATTGAGTTGTTTGTTTTCTTTCTGTGACTCTGGAGAGAATCCAATGAACTGTTTTACAATAAAGTTATGAAACTATTACTTCTCTGAATAAGGTCTCATGATTAGAGTCACATGTCAGTGCAGGAACATTCTGGTTACATTTCATTTCTTCTGATCAGATTTTAGACAAATCAGTTTAGTAAGAGTGAACGTGAGCAGGTTGATGGACACAGCCCAGCACAGCTGGATTTAGTGATCGATTTCTACTTCTGAATGTGAATGAAAACACTGCAGTAAGGTAGTAGTGAATGAAAACTCTGCAGTAAAGTAGTGAATGAAAACACTGCAGTAAAGTAGTGAATGAAAACTCTGCAGTAAAGTAGTGAATGAAAACACTGCAGTAAAGTAGTGAATGAAAACTCTGCAGTAAAGTAGTGAATGAAAACTCTGCAGTAAAGTAGTGAATGAAAACTGAAGTAAAGTAGTGAATGAAAACTCTGCAGTAAAGTAGTGAATGAAAACTCTGCAGTAAAGTAGTGAATGAAAACTCTGCAGTAAAGTAGTGAATGAAAACTCTGCAGTAAAGTAGTGAATGAAAATTCTGCAGGTAGTGAATGAAAACTCTGCAGTAAAGTAGTGAATGAAAACTGAAGTAAAGTAGTGAATGAAAACTCTGCAGTAAAGTAGTGAATGAAAACTCTGAAGTAAAGTAGTGAATGAAAACTCTGAAGTAAAGTAGTGAATGAAAACTGCAGTAAAGTAGTGAATGAAAATTCTGCAGTAAAGTAGTGAATGAAAACTCTGAAGTAAAGTAGTGAATGAAAATTCTGCAGTAAAGTAGTGAATGAAAACACTGCAGTAAAGTAGTGAATGAAAACTCTGAAGTAAAGTAGTGAATGAAAACTGCAGTAAAGTAGTGAATGAAAATTCTGCAGTAAAGTAGTGAATGAAAACACTGCAGTAAAGTAGTGAATGAAAACTCCAAAGTAAAGTAGTGAATGAAAACTCTGAAGTAACGTAGTGAATGAAAACACTGCAGTAAAGTAGTGAATGAAAACACTGCAGTAAAGTAGTAGTGAATGAAAACTCTACAGTAAAGTAGTGAATGAAAACACTGCAGTAAAGTAGTGAATGAAAACTGCAGTAAAGTAGTGAATGAAAATTCTGCAGTAAAGTAGTGAATGAAAACTGCAGTAAAGTAGTGAATGAAAATTCTGCAGTAAAGTAGTGAATGAAAACACTGCAGTAAAGTAGTGAATGAAAACTCTGAAGTAAAGTAGTGAATGAAAACTGCAGTAAAGTAGTGAATGAAAATTCTGCAGTAAAGTAGTGAATGAAAACTGCAGTAAAGTAGTGAATGAAAATTCTGCAGTAAAGTAGTGAATGAAAACACTGCAGTAAAGTAGTGAATGAAAACTCTGAAGTAAAGTAGTGAATGAAAACTGCAGTAAAGTAGTGAATGAAAATTCTGCAGTAAAGTAGTGAATGAAAACTCTGAAGTAAAGTAGCGAATGAAAATTCTGCAGTAAAGTAGTGAATGAAAACACTGCAGTAAAGTAGTGAATGAAAACTCTGAAGTAAAGTAGTGAATGAAAACTGCAGTAAAGTAGTGAATGAAAATTCTGCAGTAAAGTAGTGAATGAAAACACTGCAGTAAAGTAGTGAATGAAAACTCCAAAGTAAAGTAGTGAATGAAAACTCTGAAGTAACGTAGTGAATGAAAACACTGCAGTAAAGTAGTGAATGAAAACACTGAAGTAAAGTATGAGTGAATGAAAACTCTACAGTAAAGTAGTGAATGAAAACTCTACAGTAAAGTAGTGAATGAAAACACTGCAGTAAAGTAGTGAATGAAAACTGCAGTAAAGTAGTGAATGAAAATTCTGCAGTAAAGTAGTGAATGAAAACTCTGCAGTAAAGTAGTGAATGAAAACTCTGAAGTAAAGTAGTGAATGAAAACTGCAGTAAAGTAGTGAATGAAAACTCTGCAGTAAAGTAGTGAATGAAAACTCTGAAGTAAAGTAGTGAATGAAAACTGCAGTAAAGTAGTGAATGAAAACTGCAGTAAAGTAGTGAATGAAAACTGCAGTAAAGTAGTGAATGAAAACTCTGCAGTAAAGTAGTGAATGAAAACTCTGAAGTAAAGTAGTGAATGAAAACTGCAGTAAAGTAGTGAATGAAAATTCTGCAGTAAAGTAGTGAATGAAAACTGCAGTAAAGTAGTGAATGAAAACTGCAGTAAAGTAGTGAATGAAAACTCTGAAGTAAAGTAGTGAATGAAAACTGCAGTAAATAAAGTAGTGAATGAAAACTGCAGTAAAGTAGTGAATGAAAACTCTGCAGTAAAGTATCAGTAAATGAAAACTCTGCAGTAAAGTATCAGTAAATGAAAACAGTGTATAGTATGTTTTAGTAGTGTTAGTATGTGAAGAGCGCCTCGTAGGTGTCAGCTGCACACTCACTCTGCCACAACTACACATAAGTTGTGTGTTACTTTGATACACATACGCTCACACACAGATACATTTTCAGCAGGTGGAACATGAGTCACACACATGCTGCTGTCGCAGCAAATGACCGTGATTTACAGCGAGTGAAAGATGAACCCAGAGGATGGAGGGATGTATTCTAACACACAGAAATGAATGTGCAGTGTGGGCGGTGAGGGCAGGACAACAACAACAACAACAAGGCCATGTTCAAAAATAAACACATTACATAAAAACATGCAATAATAACACCTTCACTCAGACAGTTTCATTTGTATTTTCTGTCTCATAAAAGAACTGATGATGCTTATTGTCCAACATTGATTTCCTTATTAATCATGTTAATAATAATAATAATAATAATAACAATAATAATAATAATGATGATGATATTGGACCTCACTGACCAGTTCTTTGCCCTTTTCAGAGAACGCCTCCTGCACATAAAGACGACCAACAGCATTTTCCATGTTGGCGTTGACGTAAAGCGCACATCGTCTCCACACTGGTGCTTCTACTGCAGTACCAGACAGAGCCTGCAGGGGCAGAAGACACTTAGAACAGCCTTTAAAGTTCACTTAGGAATATAAGTAACGGGGAAGAGGGGAGATTTCAATTAAGACTAAGATTGGTCTAAGAAAGAGTTGTGAATGCAGCAAAAGAGAGTGAACATGTAACATGTTAGTGAGATTTGTGGCTCATATACATTATATGTCTCGACGTGAGGACAGCTTGCTGTCTCACGCTGTCCTCCCGGCCCCAAACAAGCAGTCTGTCTTAACTGGGTGACTTTGTCCAGGAAGTTTGGTCCTGAACCAGGACTATCCTGGTGTGAATGAAGAGGTGGTGGTGAACATGGAAGTTCGGAGGTTTCACATACAACCAGGCTCCGAAATAAAAACTCAAATCTAACATCTATCCATCTAACATGTAAGTGTTATACGTGTAAATGTTATTTATGATCAAATGTGTTTATCTGGAAGTGTGTTCACTTTTCAATGACTGTGGATCGTTCACCTTGCGGAAGGGTTTCCTGGTGTCTCTGTACGCTCTACTCAGACCCACAACCATGTTCATAGCAAAACGCCACGCCATGTAGTTCTGAAGATCTCTGTAGAGGAGGAGGAGACCAGGCAGAGATCAGGTTTCCAGTTATGAGTGACACTGCTGTTCACATACTCACACATTCACCCACTCACATACCTCTTGCTGTATCTGGTCAAAACTAGGCTGAGTCTCTTGTAATAATTTGGGGAGTAGTTTATGACTTTCTCTGTTTCAGGAACAGTGATGTTGACCGTTGCCATGATCTTAGCTGTAAAGTAACTCCAGTTAAATACCTTCAGGGCAAAAAGCACAAAAAGGAATATAATAAACGTAATAAAGAGAAAGAGGAAAAGAAACCTTCTGACAGACAGAGATTATTCTTCACCTGCGAGTCGACCTCCAGTGTGAAGTTGTCGTTCAGATCGCTCAGGTTCATCTTGTTGTAAAGCAGAACCGGGTTGTTACGGTCCTCAGGAGTGTCAGTAGACTTAGAAAGAATGAAACTAAAGTTCAACACATCGCTTCAGCTGCTTCAGCTGTTTTGTCACAAGAAGGAAAAGAAGTGTGAAAGCAAACTTACGTTGGCGATGTCTCTCTCCAGGTCAATCACTCTCATCACCTCTTCTCTGATGCGGCTCTCGTTGATCGTCAGTCCTCGGTCGGTGCGGATCAGCTTAGCCAGGTCCATCATGAACTGTTCATAGGCTTGACATGCCTGTCCAACACAAGCACTCACTCATTCATGTGTTTAGAAAACTGTGATAATGAAGAATAAGCTAATCGTTTTAAATCTGTGTTCACTCACACAGTCAATCATCATGATTATTATTCTATTCGATGCTAAATTGGATCGCACAATATTTGTGAAGTCAGTTTTTTTCTGTGGCTGCTGTGAATGAATGGAAGATAAATAATTCAAACTCAAATGTAACATTCAGAACAGGAGTAAACTGGTTTACATTTTACATTTACACACACACACGAACTTTAAACGTGGAGATCTCCCCGGGTGTTTTATCGTACATGAGCGAAACATTTTGTTTTTCACACGGAAAGAGGCAGAGGAAAGAGGGCGGGGCTTCCATCACTACATTTTAACACATGCATTAAAGAAATACACATTTGAATAGTAATTCTTACATTTTTTTAATATTCAAATTATATTCAACTCCCAAAAATGTGTTCCAGCAGCCCTGATAACCACCGTTCAAAACCAGGTTTTTGTCTCCATGAGGACGACAAGGTCAGTGTTTATTGACAGGAAACACACACACACACACACACAGTATCTTTGGTGTAAAAGTGTTTTGTTATCATCACTTCCATGTTCTGCACCCACACACATTCACATAAAGCTTGTAAGTAAACACAATAAAGTGTTTACTGATGTTTCCTGATTACCTCACATCACGTCTGATTTCTGGAGGACATGAAACCCAGACTCTGTGGCTTTGGCCCAAATGAACACATGAAGTGTGTGTGTGTGTGTGTGTTGTAAATTACCTCTGCAAAGGGTCCGACACAGGAATAATAATCTCTGGACAAGAGGCCGAGGTTTGTCTGCTGGTCAAACTGGAAAATCCAAAGACAAAGAGTCGAAATGTTGTTTTTAAGCTTGATATTATATTATATATATTATGAGCATGATGACGTCGAGTATGTGAATACGAAAGAGAAAGAGAGAGGGATTCTTTAGTTCCATTTGCACACCTACATGAATGATGTGTGAATTGGATTCTCTGTCATCTGTGCCAACAAAAAGGTTCACTAACAGTGGAGTTCCATATTTCTCGTTCAGTTTGGCAATGACGTCTTCCAACCTCCAGGTGTTACCTTCAGAATACAGCAGGGAAAGTGAGAAGGTGAGAAAAGCCTGTGGAAGACGTCTGCAGTGGGTGTCAGTGGAAAATGATACTGCACCATATTTGGTTTCCCAGTCGTCCACAGCTATAGGCCACTCAAATATATCAGGCAGCATTTCCAGCAGTGGTTTTCCTCCTCTGAGCTCAATTAAACCTGTCAGGATTCAGGGAGTTATTATAGTAATAATAATAATAATAATTATAATGATAATCAATCATGATTTACTAACTGTTTACAAAGTTCTCATTAAGAAATTCACTATTACAGAAACATAAATCTAAGTCTGTCTGAAAAGTGATGAGGAAATAATAAAATAAACCAGATGTTTAATCATTAATGTTTAACTGTAAGTGTGTGTGTGTGTGTGTGTGTGTGTGTGGTGTTAACTGACATGACATGACTGGATTTGAAAGAACTGATGGGACAATGATGTAAACATGACTTTGACGTGTGAGATGAGATGATGAACAGTTGACTCACTCTCATTGGTGCAGGATCTGTAAAGAGTCTTTGCGTTGATGAGAGCAGCAGCTTCTCCCTCCACTTTCTTTTCAAGGACTCCTACAACAAGAGCACAACGTGAAGGAAAGAGTCTGAGACAAGAAAGAAAATGGAAATTCACAGGTCATGGATCAATTAGATTATTTGCTGGATTTGATTTCTGATGGATTAAATAAAAGGATTATATATACATATATATGTACTGCTACTTTAAGATTATAATTACTACACGGTAATGTGTGATATATGTGTGTATATGTGTGTATATATGTGTATATGTGTGATATATGTATGTAAGTGTGATATATGTATATATGTGTGTATATATGTGTATATTTGTGATATATGTGTGATATATGTGTGTATATGTGTGTATATGTGTGATATATGTATGTATGTGTGATATATGTGTATATGTGTGTATATATGTGTATATTTGTGTATATATGTGTGATATATGTGTATATGTGTGATATATGTATGTATGTATGTGTGTATATTTGTGTATATTTGTGTATATATGTATGTATGTGTGATATATGTGTATATGTGTGTATATATGTGTATATTTGTGTATATATGTGTGATATATGTGTATATGTGTGATATATGTATGTATGTATGTGTGTATATGTGTGTATATTTGTGTATATATGTATGTATGTGTGATATATGTGTATATGTGTGTGTATATGTGTATATTTGTGTATATATGTGTGATATATGTGTATATGTGTGATATATGTGTGTATGTATGTGTGTATATGTGTGTATATATGTGTATATTTGTGTATATGTGTGTATATATGTGTATATATGTATGTATGTGTGATATATGTGTATATGTGTGTATATATGTGTATATTTGTGTATATGTGTGATATATGTGTATATGTGTGATATATGTATGTATGTGTGTATATGTGTGTATATGTGTGTATATTTGTGTATATATGTATGTATGTGTGATATATGTGTATATGTGTGTATATATGTGTATATTTGTGTATATATGTGTGATATATGTGTATATGTGTGATATATGTATGTATGTGTGTATATGTGTGTATATTTGTGTATATATGTATGTATGTGTGATATATGTGTATATGTGTGTATATATGTGTATATTTGTGTATATATGTGTGATATATATGTGTATATTTGTGATATATGTGTGACATATGTGTGTATATGTGTATATGTGTATATATGTGTATATTTGTGTATATGTGTGTATATATGTGTATATTTGTGTATATGTGTGTATATATGTGTATATGTGTGTATATGTGTGTATATATGTGTATATTTGTGTATATGTGTGTATATATGTGTATATGTGTGTATATGTGTGTATATATGTGTATATGGTTATGTATATATAAATTGTCTGTAGGTGTAAATGTGATGGTTTGAATGGTTGTTTGTCTCTATGTGTGTCCCAGTGATGGACTGGCTAACTGTCCAGGTTGTGACCCCGCCGCGATATAATGTGTGTATATGTGATATAATATAATTCATTATTTAAAATCGTTCATATAATCTCAATCTCTAAAACATTAACATGTTGCTTCAGTTCTGGAAAAATCTAATTCACTCTTGTTTTTTTCAGTCATGTTCATTTCATTCTTTGTTTTTCACTTCAAACTTTCACCCGTTCATTTTTGTAATCCTTTCATTCTCTCATTACATGTGAGAACTATTTATGTGCTCATTTAATCTTAATGAAGTCGCGCACACACACACACACACACACACACTGTGCTGCTTCCTGCTAAAGGCCACAGATCATGTGTGTGTGATCGGATTACAGACTGCCTGCTGCTAATGTTTAACCGCTCTGTGTGTGTGTGTGTGTGTGTACTTGTGTGTGTGTGTGTGTGTGTGTGTGTGTGTGTGCCATCTGATGTTTCTTCTTCTTTGGGACACTGAGTCACTTTGAACTCTGACCTTCACACACAAACTCTCTTCACTTACATTTTCTCCTTCAATAATTGAATATTTTTCACTTCACACCGTTGACTCTGAAACCAATTTACAGTACATGTGTGAGCCGCCACGGCAAAACCAGCAACACGTCCAGCCCAGCGCAAACTGAGCAAACAAAGAATAAAGATCTTTTTACAACATGAGGGATTTTAAAATGATCAAAAATGACAAATTCCACATCTGGAGTCAAATAAAATAATATGAGATGAGTGAATAATACATACATTATAAAAGCAAAGCTGCCGGACACACAACAGCGTAGTTTGGACACCCCTGATCTAAATAATCTGGAATAATGAAAATACCATCTGCATCAATTCATATTGTTTTACTGTGATATCTTTCTTTTATGTTGAAAGACGCTTTCACACATTCACAGACAAACATAAAGCTGACAACGTGCAGTGAGTTCACCCTTTCACTGATTCATTCATTCACCAGACTGAGCTTAGACATGCTGATGATAAATAAGGAGAAAACTTTTCCCTCTTCTGTTTCTGTGTGAAACAACACTCAGTCACAGCGTGTGAAAACAGAAACACGTTCACACCGTTCAGACCTTCGACGCAGCAGGGAACTATGTTTCCGACATGTTTACAACACGTTTACGACACATTTACGACGCGTTTATGACTGCCTGAAGCTGCACCACACTGTCCAGGTGTTTCTGCCTCCTGCAGCTGGTGACAGGAACATGATTGGTCCATCAGCCGCGAGCATCAGAGGTCACATGTTTGATGTCACTTCCAGAGCAAAGGTCAAGACGGTCACAGCCTGTACCACATCACACTCATTTTAACCTGTGAACCAGGTCTGTAGGTTTTCTGAGAAATTAAAAATATAAAGCATTCACACACACACACACACACACACACGTGTGGAAAATGATAAAGGGACAGTTCAGGATTTTTCTTCATTGTCAATCAATGGAATCTGGCTCGGGGGAATTAGTTAGTTAATTTTAAGTGACACAAATTTCAGTTGACAGCCAGCTCTGTTTATCCAACACACCCACCCCGCTCCCTCACCAAATACAATCCTGGTTCACCTCTAACTTCCTCAAATCAAACAGTGATAAAACAGCTCACTTTCATTCCAATCCCACATCAATAATCACCTGGTCTGCATATTTCCATCTAAGCAGCTATTAATTGACTCCGCCCCTTTCTCTTACTCCCCATACAACTTCAATCCTTGTTCACAGCCTCGTCACCTCCTGCATCCACTCCTGTAACTTTCTTCTCTCAGGTCTCCCTCACAAATCCCTCCAACTTCAACTGGTCCAGAACTAAGCTGCTGCACCATCATCAGAACCAGAACCATAATTTCCATTCTACAACAACCCCGGTCTGTTTCAGAATCCAATTCAAAATCCTCCTGCATGCCCTCAAGGCCATCAACAACCTCGCACCTCCGTATCTCTCCACCACCACCTCCTCCATCCTCCGCCCGACTCAGCACCATGAGCAGTGGCCTTCATAGTCTCTGGATTCCCTCCCACCAGACCAGAACTCTGACTCTGTTCCCCTCTTCAAATCCAGACTCAAATCATCAGATCCCAGCAGACGGAGAGCAAACCATTAAGCTCTGCATGTTTTTAGACAGAAGCCAGAGAAAACACACACAGACACAAGAAGAACAGCAACCTTCTTACTGCGAGGCAACAGTAATGGCCATGTGCACCACGTATATATGTCAACACATGTCTCCTCTAAGGGTTCTGAAGGTTCTGCACAGTAGATCTTCCTACTACTGGACAAAGATCTCACATGATGTTCTGACTGATCCTGTCACCACACACACACACACACACACACACTGATAATATCTGAAGAGCAGCTCTCTCTCTCTGTCTTCTTTTATAGTTACACTTCTAACATTCACACGTTTTACTGTAATGAAAGGAGAAGGCAGTGTGTGTGTGTGTGTGTGTGTACGTGCGTGCGGGCATCTGACCTTTGAGGATGACCTCCATGTTGTCTCGTAGGACGTTAAAGATGCCGTGTCTGGAGCTGGTTTCTGGGATGATGTTCTTTTTGAGCCAGCCTCCACAGGCAAACTGATAGAAGTTATCACAAGGATCCACACTGGTGTCCATTTTCTCAATGAGACCAGAGGCTGAAAGACAGTGAGACAAGAGTGAGACGACAGTGAGACAAGAGTGAGACGAGAGCGAGACAAGAGTGAGGCAACAATGAGGCGACATTGAGACAAGAGTGAGGTGAGACAAGTGTGAGACGACAGTGAGACAAGAGTGAGGCAACAGTGAGACGAGAGCGAGACAAGAGTGTGGGGACAGTGAGATGACAGTGAGGCGACATTGCGATGACAGTGAGGCGACATTGAGACAAGAGTGAGACGACAGTGAGACAAGAGTGAGGCAACAGTGAGACGAGAGCGAGACAAGAGTGTGGGGACAGTGAGACGACAGTGAGGCGACATTGCGACGACAGTGAGGCGACATTGAGACAAGAGTGAGACGACAGTGAGGCGACAGTGAGACGAGAGTGAGACGACAGTGAGACGACAGTGAGACGAGAGTGAGACGACAGTGAGACGAGAATGAGGCGAGAGTGAGACGAGAGTGAGGCTAGAGTGAGACGAGAGTGAGACAACAGTGAGACGACAGTGAGACGAGTATGAGGCGAGAGTGAGACGAGAGTGAGGCTAGAGTGAGGCTACAGTGAGACGAGAGTGAGACGAGAGTGAGGCGAGAGTGAGGCTACAGTGAGACGAGAGTGAGACGACAGTGAGACGACAGTGAGGCGACAGTGAGACGACAGTGAGACGAGAGTGAGGCGACAGTGAGACGAGAGTGAGGCGAGAGTGAGGCTACAGTGAGACTAGAGTGAGGCTAGAGTGAGGCGAGAGTGAGGCTAGAGTGAGGCTAGAGTGAGGCTACAGTGAGACAAGAGTGAGGCGAGAGTGAGGCTACAGTGAGACGAGAGTGAGGCGAGAGTGAGACGAGAGTGAGGCGAGAGTGAGGCTACAGTGAGACGAGAGTGAGGCTAGAGTGAGACGACAGTGAGACGACAGTGAGACGACAGTGAGACGAGAGTGAGGCGATAGTGAGACGAGAGTGAGGCGACAGTGAGGCTACAGTGAGACGAGAGTGAGGCTAGAGTGAGGCTAGAGTGAGGCGAGAGTGAGGCTAGAGTGAGACGAGAGTGAGGCGACAGTGAGGCGACATTGAGACAAGAGTGAGACAACAGTGAGACGAGAGTGAGGCGACAGTGAGACGACAGTGAGACGAGAGTGAGGCGACAGTGAGACGACAGTGAGACGAGAGTGAGACGAGAGTGAGGCGACAGTGAGACGACAGTGAGACGAGAGTGAGGCGACAGTGAGGCGAGAGTGAGGCTACAGTGAGACGACAGTGAGGCGACATTGAGACAAGAGTGAGACGAGAGTGAGACAAGAGTGAGGTGACAGTGAGACAAGAGTGAGACGACAGTGAGGCGACAGTGAGACGAGAGTGAGGCGACAGTGAGACGAGAGTGAGAAGGCGGGGCTTGGTCAAACCAGGTGTAATTAATCGTGGTAAGTGTGGGTTCACATGTCTTTAAAGTAGACCGTGAGGTCGATCACAGATTCACTGATGGAGACGTTTGTCACCAAGAGAACGGAGGTTTCATGTTTCATGCTACACTGTTAAAACCAGAGGTATTTTGAAACTATTACTTAATACTGCAACTGTCAGAGAACGTGATTATTTGTGAAATTACAGATTAATATTCTTTTCGAGTGACATTTGTGTTATAGCAGTTTATGGCCAGTAGGAGGTGCTATAGTGTGTTCTGCATACAGTTACTGAAGAGACGTTACCTGCATTAAAAGCAGCTGAATGAAAGATCAAATGTAATGCATTGATTTGATCACAGACTTTATTTAAATGTTCCACTGAGAAAAGTTAAATAATAATAATGTCAGATCATCAGTGATGAGTTGACGGCTCTGTGCTGTGATCAATAATCAATAATCTCATGCAGGTCCTGAAACACTGTGTCCTGTCACAAAGTTTGTCTAAGTATCAGAGCTTCATCGTCTGAAACCTCATTGTGACACAAACACAGATGAATGAATGACAGTATTTTACTTGAATGAAACCTTTACAACCTCAGCTGTTTCTAATCATCTCAACAAATGCACAAATATATCAAATACAAACATCAGTCTTCATGCAATCATTCAATCACAATTCAAATGACATGTGATCACTGTAGTATTTAAAACTCCTGTAAAACACCTTAATGATTGAGCAGCAGTATAAACGTGTCCTGTTCTTTAGCTGGTTTGGACCATTTTGATTGAGAGAGAGACCCCTAGTGGGGAATTGAGATACTTTACATCATAAAGATTCATGAGCAGGATGAGATGAGACAGAACAAGTCTACTTGTCTTTGTTAGTGAGTGAATGAGTGAGTGTCTGATTTATTCAGTGACAGCATGAAGGAACAGTTGCTGTGGAGTTTTTAACAAATGTGTGAACATGATTCATTTAATCTGTGAATTCACATAACTCTTCATTCAGTCATTGTTTATACTTTTTCACCTGAGAAATCAAACACACACACACACACACACATGCTTACCTGACCGTGTGCAGTCAGCTGTGGTGCAGATTTTATCTACAGGAAAATACAAAACAAAACATGTTCTTCATTAGGTTGATGTTCTTCTTCCTCCTCATGTGTTCACACATGTTCAACCATAAATACTGACAACAATCATTTATGTTGATATTTAAAACATAAATATATAAAAAAGTTATTGTATTAAATAATCTGTTGTATCCATCATCAATAATCTGTAACATTTTCCTTCTGAATGTCACAGCACACATTATTCTGGATTCAGGTTTTTCATTCTTATTAAATGTGTTTGCACAGTTGAAACTAAAGGAACCCGAATGTGTGAATAATGACAAAAAACATCACCAGGTTAATCTGTGAAAACACGGTGAAGCTGATGTGAAGCATCAGGACAGTTATTGTTAAATAATCCATGACATCATGACATTTATATGTCGTATATGAAGCACAGCTGTGTCTTTGGTTCGGGTTTGAGAAAAACGTCTCTGCTTCATTCTTAACCTTAAACATGAACTTGAATAAAACCATGATTTTCATTTCACGTCACCTCATCAACATCATTACTCGTGCTGCGTGTGTTTTAGTAACTGTTGGTTTGGTGTGTTTCAGCGCTCATTGTTACGATTACACAGCAAAAGTTCAGTGACATTTTTATTTGTGTTTGGTAGAAAGCAAATACTGATTGAACAACAGTTGGTTGGTTGTCAGAGTGACAGCTGCAGGAAAGAAGCTTCCTCTGAACCTGCAGAGACCTGTCACATTCTGTGGTTGGGGGCACTGCGTCCGTCACCTGCCTCAGCTTCACTGCGCTTTGTCTCACTCACAGTGCTGTGTGAGTGAGAGGGGGAGTGGCTACAGTAGAGCGGCGAGAGTGGCGAAGGCCAATGTGAGTTTAGCGATATCGTTTGCATTACTTCTCCAATCAACGTCAAACTGCACTTAGTCGTGCCCGTAGCAAGACACCTGTCAAGTTTGAAATCAAGCGGAATATTGGTTTGAGAGATATGCAAGTTACAGACAGACAGACACACAGACAGACAGACAGTTCCTGAAATTTATACATAGATATTGACACATATAATGTGACTGGTCACATGACAGATACTCAGTACATGAAGTCATGTGACATAATGAAGACATGACGCTGAATTTCAAACTAATCATCAGAATGAAAAAGTGAATGAAGTGAAAAGAAGGAGCAGTTAGCCACCAGGGGGCGATAAGCTCAGTCTAAATGTAAGTCTATTGTTAAATCAGCTTCTACTTTCTTTCAGCTCTTGAATGTGTCAGTTTGAAAACATGAATGAACTTCAGAGTGACTGATGGCTGTGAACTGTGACTTTGAAATGAGGACAAGAATGTCATTACTGGTAATAATGTTGCATTGTTACATCGTAGATGAAGAAGAAAGAACCTGGGATTTTGTTCAAAACACAAGTTTGTTTTGAAAAATGAAAGTTATGCTAATTTTTAGAAACAGTCTTTAAGTCTAAACATAGAACATGTCAAACCTTGAACTTCAAGAACTCTTTATTAATAAAGTGTTTCTCATGACTCACCAGTCTTCTGTGTGCTACACAGAATGATGAGGGCAACAATAATGATGAAGAATAAAGAGACGATGGCGATGAGTCCAATCTCCAACGAGGTCCAGCGAGGCTTCTTCGCCAAATTTGGGGGTTTTGTCTCTGTCATCGTCAGGTCTCCTCCTTCAGCTGCCGACAGTATCAACTCACCTGCACCACAACAGTGAAGACATGAGTCCACATTAGTCCCATTAGGGACAATAAAAGCTTGATACTTGATACTCTATACATGATGGTCTGAAACCATGTCAAATGTAAAAGAACAAACAAGTTCAAGACTACATGTGAAAATGTCCGTTTACATTACTGTAATGACAAAGTATTTGAATATGTCGTGTAACAAACTTGACATTAATCAAACAGACATTATGTTAAGTTGATTATTTAGAAACCAGTTTTTACTTCTTACCCTCAAGTGGAAGTTCTGTTGAAAAAAACAAACAGACAGGAAACGTTTCCTCTACTCTTCACTCTTGTTTTCTTTCTCCTCTCACATCAAGTGACAACTTTACAAAGTTCATGTTACAAACACTTCAGTCTATCTCTGAAGGCAATTAATCCCTAATCCCTTACTGACGCTGCACACACACACACACACACACACACTTGTACGATCACGAGTGTGTGTGTGTTGGGGGGGGGGGGGGGGGTCTCATGAGGCACCTGAGCAGATAAGAGAGTCTCTTTGTTAGTGCGAGTGTTGCTGCACAACCAGAAACAAAGTATCTTAACTCTTTACACCAAAACACAAACATTATTGTAAAAAATTCCTTCTGACATAATACATTCTTGGGCCCCTTACCCTGACCTAACCTAACCCTGACCTAACCTAACCCTGACCTAACCTAACCCTGACCTAACCTAACCCTAACCTACCCTAACCTACCCTAACCTACCCTAACCCTAACCTAACCCTAAATCTAGCCTAACCCTAACTCTAACTAACCTAACCTAACCCTAACTAACCTAACCTAACCTAACCTAACCCTAATCTAACCCTCAAACCAAGTCTTAACCCACAAAAGCCTTTGAGTGTCCATGTCCTCACAGCCTACTACACCCATGTACAGCAGCCCATGGACAAGTGGAAAGGGAGTTTGGCTTGTAACTGGAGGGTTGCCAGTTTGAATCTTGACAGGTTGGCTGCAGTGCCCCTGAGCAATGCACCCGACTCCCACTGCTTCATGGCTGCTCAGTGCTCTCAGTTGGACGGCTTCTAACAGAGAGTTACTCAAATGCAGAGGATTGATTTCCCTCCAGGGATTAATAAAGTACAAATTCTAATTGTTATTACACACATTCACTCTCCCACTGAATGTGAAAGTAAACTCAGACTTTCCAGGACACAGTCATTATTCATCCTGGTCATTAATGTCCACAATAACCACATCATCACTTAAAAACACATGACCTCATGCTAAATGAGAACATCTGCAGCAGGAAAGTGAATGGATGAGTCTAACAAAGACAAATGAGTGACATAATGAAACAGTATAATGGTTCAAAACAAGCATGGACTTTGGAACGTGGCCCTTTTTTAATGTAATATTAGTTTTTATATTTTTTGTGTGACAACAGTCCCACAGCTACAATAAAACCATGTGTGCATAACTCGGTCGGAGAGGCAGCGTAATTAATCCATTCTCACAAATCCTGACATGGTACATTCCAAAAGGTTAAACTGCTGCCAAATGTATTAAAAGTAAACAGGACATGAAGACAGATTAAAGGTATATGAGAGATGAGTGATGGACTGAAGAAAAGTCCTATGTTTTGTTTCTACGACTGAATGGTCGCTAACATTTAACTGGAGCAGGATTCTGCTCTTTATAAATATGAGTTGTAAATGTATGAACACATTTTATAATCTAATGTTCACGATATACTGTTAAACATGAACAGTCATGAGTCCAGTGAGAGCACAAACGTCATGAACCTAATTAAGTTTGAAGAACCACAGGAATGTGTCCTACTTTCACTTAAAATAACACCCGATCCTGTAAAGGCCATCAGAGGCCTGTAACTATGTAACAGTGTAACTATGAAACTGTGTAACTATGTAACTATGTAACTGTGTAACTATGAAACTATGAAACTATGTAACTGTGTAACTGTGTAACTATGTAACAGTGTTACTATGTAACAGTCTAACTATGTAACTGTGTAACTGTGTAACTGTGTAACAGTGTAACTATGCAACTGTGTAGAGTGTAACTATGTAACAGTGTAACTATGTAACAGTGTAACTATGCAACTGTGTAGAGTGTAACTATGTAACAGTGTAACTATGTAACAGTGTAACTATGCAACTGTGTAGAGTGTAACTATGTAACTGTGTAACTGTGTAACAGTGTAACAGTGTAACTGTGCAACTGTGTAAGAGTGTAACTATGTAACAGTGTAACTGTGTAACTATGTAACAGTGTAACTATGAAACAGTGTAAATATGTAACAGTGTAACTGTGTAACTATGAAACAGTGTAAATATGTAACAGTGTAACTATGTAACTGTGTAACTGTTACACTCTTCTCTCTGTACACCAACTCTCTTGGTTCTGTTATTCCCTCTCATGGTTTTTCCTATCACAGCTACGCCGATGACACCCAACTCATTCTCTCTTTTACCCCCCCGATACACACGTAGCAGAACGGATCTCCGCTTGTCCGACCTACATCTCTCAGTGGATGTCTGACCATCACCTGAAACTCAATCTCGAAAAGACCGGGTTTCTTTGTCTCCCAGGAAAGGGCTCTCCCACCACAGATCTGACCATCACTCTCGACAACTCTGTGGTAGCTCATTCTCATACCACAAGGAACCTCACTGCCAACATTGCTGCAACCGCTCGATCTTGCAGATACATGTCGCACAACATCAGAAGGGTATGGCCTCTTCTAACCCAGAAGGCGGCACAGGTTCTGGTCAAGGCTCTTGTCATCTCACGCTTGGATTACTGCAACCCTCCTGGCTGGTCTCCCTGCGTGTGCCATACGACCTCTGCAACTCATCCAGAATGCAGCAGCTCGACTGGTCTTCAACTTACCAAAGTTATCCCACACTACACCGCTCCTCCACTCCCTTCACTGACTTCCTGTAGCTGCTCGCATCCGCTTCAAGACTCTAGCGCTTGCGTTCCATGCTACAAACGGATCCGGTCCAGCCCACATCCAGGACATGATCAAAACCTACACCCCAGCCCACCCACTCCGCTCTGCATTGACAAACCGGCTTGCTGCCCCGTCACTGAGAAGATCGCAGAGGCATTCGCAGAACTCAAGACTGTTCGCTGTCCTAGCTCCCAAATGGTGGAAGGAGCTCCCCATCAACATCCGGAGCAGAAAGCCTCCACATCTTCCACCGCAGACTAAAAACACATTTCTTTCGACTCTACCTCGACTAAGACAACAACGACGACAAAAAAAAAAGTCAAGCACTTACTTGTACATCGCACTTATGACCAGCACTTTATAGTTTGGCTTACTTGAAGAACTTACTTACTTCTAGCTCTTGTTTGTACCCAAATGTTTAAATGCACTTATTGTAAGTCGCTTTGGGTAAAAGTGTCTGCTAAATGACATGTAATGTAAATGTGTAACTGTAACTGTGTAACTCTGTAACTGTGTAACTCTGTAACTGTGTAACTGTGTAGCTCTATAACTGTGTAACTATGTAACTGTGTAACTGTAACTCTGTAACTGTGTAACTCTATAACTGTGTAACTATGTAACTGTAACTGTGTAACTGTAACTGTGTAGCTCTATAACTGTGTAACTGTGTAACTGTAACTCTGTAACTCTGTAACTGTGTAACTGTGTAACTCTATAACTGTGTAACTATGTAACTGTAACTGTGTAACTCTGTAACTATAACTGTGTAACTATGTAACTGTAACTGTGTAACTGTGTAACTGTAACTGTGTAACTGTAACTGTGTAACTGTGTAACTCTGTAACTATAACTGTGTAACTATGTAACTGTAACTGTGTAACTGTGTAACTGTAACTGTGTAACTGTTCAACTGTAACTGTGTGACTCTGTAAATCTATAACTGTGTAACTGTAACTCTGTAACTGTGTAACTGTGTAACTGTAACTGTGTAACTGTAACTGTGTAACTGTAACTGTGTAACCCTGTAACTGTAACTATGTAACTGTAACTCTGTAACTGTGTAACTGTGTAACTGTGTAACTGTAACTCTGTAACTGTGTAACTCTGTAACTGTGTAACTCTCCAACTGTAACTCTGTAACTGTAACTGTGTAACTGTAACTCTGTAACTGTAACTCTGTAACTGTGTAACTGTAACTCTGTAACTGTAACTCTGTAACTGTGTAACTCTCTAACTGTAACTCTGTAACTGTAACTGTGTAACTGTAACTCTGTAACTGTGTAACCCTGTAACTGTAACTGTCTAACTGTAACTGTGTAACTGTGTAACTCTGTATCTGTGTAAGTAAGTCTTTAATGTAATGAAATAACAACATTTAAAACATCACCAGTTCTGATGTGACAATGCTAATGCTAATAATAATAATAATAGTAATAACGCATAATAAGAATAAAGCGTGTGGGTAACCGTTGAATGGATGGTGTGAGAACATGAATAATGTGAGAACATGAATGTGATTCACCTCATGATTGTGGACCGAGCAGCTCTTCATCTGTTGCACGTTTGTAACTCAACAGAGAGGAGGGAGGGCTGTCCCGTGTCACAGCGGCGGCACGCGCACACGCGAAAATACGAACGAACACAAACATGCAATTTACGCACCGAGAGAGAAGGAAAGAGAAGGAGAGAGAGGGAGAGAGAGGGAGAGAGGGAGAGGGAGATACACTGACCTGATGTGTCAGGAAATTTTCGGTCGATGATATAAATGGGCATCACATCCACTGATCAAACATCCATCAAATGAGCTCGAGCTGCTGATCAATGTATCTGCTTCAGTCTGAACAATCCGCCTCCTCCTGTTCTTCTTCTCCTCCTTCTTCTTCTCCTTCTTCGTCTTCTTCTTCTTCCTTTGGCTTTCTATTCTCGGAGTGCAAATTCTCTCTCTCTCTCTCTCTCTCTCTCTCTCGCTCGCACACACACACACACGCGCGCGCGCACACACACGCACACACATGCGCGCCCCGCACCTCCACTTCACCGTATGTTTCTGTAACATCTACACAAACAGGAAGTAGCTGAATTATCATCATCATCATCATCGTCATCACCACGCTGTTAAAATATTATGTGTTTATTTTAAACAACAGTGATCAACATGTGTAATTATTATGATATATTATTAATGTCCACATATTCTTACACAGACTGATGAGGTCTTCCTCATGTCAATGTAAATAATCTGCTTATCTGCATATAGAATAAATGTATATAATCTGCATATAGAATAAATGTATATAATCTGCATATAGAATAAATGTATATAATCTGCATATAGAATAAATGTATATAGAATAAATATATATAATCTGCATATAGAATAAATGTATATAATCTGTATATAGAATAAATATATATAATCTGCATATAGAATAAGTGTATATAATCTGCATATAGAACAAATGTATTTAATCGGCATATAGAACAAATGTATATAATCTGTATATAGAACAAATGTTTGTAATCTGTATATAGAACAAATGTATATAATCTGTATATAGAATAAATGTATATAATCTGTATATAGAGCAAATGTATATAATCTGTATATATAATAAATGTATATAATCTGTATATATAATAAATGTATATAATATGCATATAGAATAAATGTATATAATATGCGTATAGAATAAATGTATATAATCTGCATATATAATAAATGTCTATAATATGCATATAGTACAAATGTATATAATCTGTATATAGAACAAATGTATATAATCTGTATATAGAGTACATGTATA
This sequence comes from Solea solea, assembly GCF_958295425.1. Classification (NCBI taxonomy): domain Eukaryota; kingdom Metazoa; phylum Chordata; class Actinopteri; order Pleuronectiformes; family Soleidae; genus Solea; species Solea solea. Next base: position 29,797,202 of record NC_081140.1, on the reverse strand, counting down.
TAATATGAATATAGTACAAATGTATATAATCTGTATATAGAACAAATGTATATAATCTGTATATAGAGTACATGTATATAATATGTATATAGTACAAATGTATGTAATCTTTATATAGAACAAATGTATATAATCTGTATATAGAGCAAATGTTCTTTTTCAGTAAAAAAGCATTTTTTTGTCAGAACTCTGTGATTTGTTACTTCAGTATGTGGTTCTGGAACACACACACACACACACACTGATACAATCTCATTGTGTTGTTTGAATGAATGAATGAATGAATGAATGACACACATGGTTTTTATTCATCCTTTACTACAAACTCTTGATAATCTTGAAATTCTAACATCATGATTAGAATTTCTTTTACAAGTGAGACTGTGTGTTCATAAATGTGAAGTGAATGTATCTAATGTCAGACGTTCACACACAGAGCAGTCGTTGTTATAATGAAACATTCATTGTCATCATCAAAGATTGACTTACTATGTTTGTAGAGCAGGATGAAGTGGTGGAACATGAATGAATGGATGAATGTTTGTAATAGTCTATTCTCACTTTATTTCCAATAGTCTTCTGTATGTGAGAGTGATGTTTTAACCAAGTCTGCCATCTGGTGTTGACATGCTTCTACTGCAGTTTCCTTCCTTTGATTCTCTCCCATTTAAACAGCTGCACGTGTTTGTATTGAACAGGAAGTGATGTGTGTAAATGAGCAGATTACAGATACATGGATGAACTGCAGTGATGCACTGAACTAAAGTAATTACACTTCTTGTTAGTAAACACTGTATTGTTACATATGCATGTTATAAATCTTAATATGTTGTAAATGTTAAACTCTTAGTTTTTTATGCTATGATTTATTATTTAGGGGTTTACAACAAACATTTTTTATTTCTATAACACACTGAATTTACAAAGACACCAAACATGTCTTTAGTTTGGTTTTATTTCATCTGATACATTTGTGCAGTTGTTGAGATGATTACAAACAGCTGAGATTGTAAAGATGGTTTCATTCAATTCTATAAAATTACATTCATTCATCTGCGTTTGTGTCACAATAATGTGTGAGACTTCCTGTGTGTGCTCTGTGGCTCCGCCCATTCCAATTCAGCTTTGGACTTAAAAGCTGAGGAAAAGCTGGGATCTCTCTCTCTCTCTTCCCTCTCTCTCTCTCTCCGATCAGCTACTTCTGGAGCAGCTCATCTTAAGTTTACATTATGTTTATTTATTGTAAATAAATCTTTTATATCAGTTACTTTCTGTTTGCCTCAGCCTTTGTTCTTTGTTCAAAATATCCAGATGTTCTTGTTTTTATCTCGTTACTTCCCTCATCCCCTGAACTTTACAGGGACGAAACAAAGCTCTGATACTTAGACAAACTTGTGACAGGACACAGTGTTTCAGGAAGTACCTGCATGGGATTATTGATTAACTATCACAGCAGAGCCGTGAACTCACCACAGATGATCTGACATTGTTATTATTATTATTATTATTATAACATTATTATTTTTCTTACACTCAGTGGAACATTTAAATAAAGTATGTGATCAAATCAATACATGAAACTTTATCTTTCATTCAGCTGCTTTTAATGCAGGTAACGTCAGTTCAGTTACTATATGCAGAACACACTATAGCACCTCCTACTGGCCATAAACTGCTATAACACACAAGTCACTTATAATAATATTAATCTGTAATTTCACAAATAATCACGTTCTCTTACAGTCGCAGTAGAAAAACTCATGTGTTACAGTTTTCTGTCATGTGATTGATCACGTGACTGAACACAAATCCACATCAAACGTCCTCCAGGACAAACACGAGGGACATTTGACACTGTTTTTACATCAAATGTCCTCAAGGACGTCTGAAAGACAATGGAGGAGTGTTAAGAAACGACGTGTGTGAATGAGTTCTCATGCATTAGTGAATCAGCCAGCAGGGGCACTGCTGAGTATGAGCTTTAACACTCACACACTTGCAAGTCCCCCACACTTGCTCAATATTAAAAAAATTACCCAGAGCACCTTAGACACGATTTTAGGTTGATTTAAAGCATGACAAACAGGGGACCTGAAAAATGTCCCCTGTTCAACGTGGAGTCCCCTGTTTGTGAGTATGTAACGACACCGAAGTCCCCTGTTCTACTGGTTCACAAGTACACACACACACACACACACGCACATACAAACATGTGCACAGGCCTGTGCGTGAACAAAGACTATTTTATTGTAATTTTAATTGAAGATATTCAGGAAAAATATAAAGAAATTAAGTTTATACACAGTGGATACATTAACTGAAAATGACACCAACTTCTGGTCACATCATTATACATTTAGATCACTTTCTAATTAACTAGAAATTGTGTTTGTGTGTGGTTTATGAACATGAGAAAAACAAACTTACATGTTAAATGTTGTTTTGATTTTATTATGAATAACAACATGTACTGAGGTGCAACACACTCGGGGAAACACTCAACACTTGTTATAGTGTCACCATCACATCACCTCCTTAAACCTGACAATTAACATATTTCCCAGGAGACCGAGTGTGGAACAAAGTGCCCAGGCTGGGCAAGAAAAGACAAGTGTTTCCAATAAGACTGACGACATGCGAGTCTGAGGCCGTGAAACTGAAGCTCAGCAGCTGTTGTGTTGGAAAATAATTAAATCTGACATTTAATTAGAGGCCTTCCCAACTCTTCCAAAACAATGAACACTGCAGCACAATCAATATTCACTCACACATAATAATCAAATCAATAGTCACAGTCAAAGTGTGAGTTCAGCTACATCAACGACCATCATATCATTCTCATTGTTACCGTGGAAACTCCACTTTAAAGTTAAAGAGTCAGTGACGTCAACTAAAATAAACTTGTTAAACATCAATGAAATAAAAGACATTTTAGATCTAAACTTTGTCTCAAAAGAAATAAAACAAGTTCTGATCGAACTAATCAATACTGTGGTGGTTTTTTCACATTTTCACTATTACCTCACAGGGTTTTAAGTTCTACACACCTTCATAGTTTTATGTACCGGTCCTGTCCTGCCTGTTCTAGACGTTTTGTCTGCTCTAACACGCCTGATCAAATGTTCAGCTCATCAACAAGTCGGCAGAAGCCTGTTAACGACCAATTCATGTGAATCAGTGTCAGGGTCCGTCTGCAGAGCTTGGATGCAATATGCACGAGACTGAGTCAGATACGTCAAATCAACAATGAGGCTTTATTGCTCTCTCAAAAACATGAACAAAAAAGACAAGAAGCAAGAAAAAGGGTGAAAAACAAATCTATAACCAGAAAACGTAAACTAGATCAACTTGGATCGTAACTGTAAACATGAAAACAAAAACGAGATCAACTTGATTCTACACTCTAAGCATGAACAAGGTAACGAAGAACATGGAGACGAAAAAACGCACTGACAAAGGACTGAAGAAGGGGAAAGGGAACGGGGACCAGGTGCTGACAATCAGGGAATGACACCAGGTGCAAACACTCAAGGTAATCAGACAAGACAAGGACAAGGTAGACCAAGTGCAGACCAACAGGAAACCCTTGACCCTCACCAAAATAAAACAGGAAATGACAAAAACGTGACTCCCAAAACAAACATAACTAACAAATTTGCCGACGTGTAACAATCAGGTGTGCGGGACAGGACACCATCACATTTGAAGTGTTTATTTACTTTTTTATTATTATTTTAGTATTTATTTTTTATGTTTATTTATTATTTATTGTGTATAGTGCTTTAAGTATTTTCCTTTCTTAGTCATCATCATCATGTCTTATCATTTTGGAAACCTTTGGTTGTTATATAATCTTTGCCAGGAGATGGCAGTGTTGTCCATGGTACAGTTGCACCTAAAGTCACAAAGAAAATTCTGTGGTGGTGTATGATACTACTACAACTACTAATAATAATAATAATACAACAACAACAACAATAATAATAATGATCTTTAATGTGCTCAGATGTGAAAAGTTTTTGATTCACAGGGCAATTTCAAAATAGCACATCACATAAACCACTGACACAATCAAAGAAAGAAATATTAATATTTATCTCTCTCATAATATGATAAGCATTTGTTTTATATGTTACCAGTTCTCACTGTCTGGATAATAACAATAACTAAAAATATAACTTTTTATTGTGTTTTTAACACAGCAGTAACAGTTTTTTCTTCATAAAGTCACCAATACTGGCCTCTGCTGTCGGCTGAAGAAAACTGCAACTACAACATAGAAGATCAACATTTATTCAGTGGTGAAATGTTCACATGTTCAACATCTATACAACATTTCATCTATACAACATTTCATCTATAAAACATTTCATCTATAAAACATTTCATCTATACAACATTTCAACTACACAACATCATCTATATGTTACATATGTACATTTCATCTATTCAATATCATCTATACAACATTACACCTATACAACATTTCAACTACACAACATCATCTATATGTTACATATGTACATTTCATCTATACAACATCATCTATACAACATTTCATTTATACAACATCCTCTATACAACGTTTCAACTATACAACATTTCATCTATACAACATCATCTATACAACATAATCCATACAACATTTCATCTATACATTTCATCTATACAACATCATCTATACAACATTTCATCTATACATTTCATCTATACAACATCATCTATACAACATAATCCATACAACATTTCATCTATACATTTCATCTATACAACATCATCTATACAACATTTCATCTATACAACATCATCTATACAACATTTCATCTATACAACATTTTAACTATACAACATTTCATCGATACAGCATTACATCTATACAACATTTCATTTAAACAACATTTCATTTATACAACATTTCAACTTTACAACATTTAATCTATACATTTTATCTATACAACATCATCAACACAACATTTCATCTATACATTTCATCTATACAACATTTCAACTATACAAAATTTCATCTATACAACATTACATCTATACAACATTACATCTATACAGCATTACATCTATACAACATTACATCCATACAACATTACATCTATACAACATTACGTCTATACAATATTTCATCTATACATTTCATCTATACAACATCATCTATACATTTCATCTATACAACATCGTCTACACAACATTCCATCTATACATTTCATCTATAGAAAATTTCATCTATACAACATCATCTAGACAACATTTCATCTATACAACATTACATCTAGACAACATCATCTAGACAACATTTCATCTATACAACATTACATCTAGACAACATCATCTAGACAACATTTCATCTATACATTTCATCTATACAACATTTTATCTATACAACATTACATCTATACAACATTACTGTCACTCCGGCAGTTATACAGCATTTCAATTATACAACATTTCATCTATACATTTCATCTATACAACATCATCGACACAACATTTCATCTATACAAAATTACATCTATCCAAAAAGTACATCTATACAACATTACATCTATACAACATTAAGTCTATACAACATTTCATCTATACAACATTTCGTCTATACAACATTTCGTCTATACAACATTACTGTCACTCCGGCAGTTATACAACATCATCTATACAACATTTCAACTATACAACATTTCATCTATACATTTCATCTATACAACATCATCGACACATTTCATCTATACATTTCATCTATACAACATCATCGACACATTTCATCTATACATTTCATCTATACAACATCATCGTCACAACATTTCATCTATACATTTCATCTATACAACATTTCAACTAGACAAAATTTCATCTATACAGCATAACAGCTATACAACATTACATCCATACAACATTACGTCTATACAACATCATCTACACATTTAATCTATACATTTCATCTATACAACATCATCTAGACAACATTTCATCTAGACAACATTACATCTATCCAAAAAGTACATCTATACAACATTACATCTATACAACATTAAGTCTATACAACATTTCATCTATACAACATTTCGTCTATACAACATTTCGTCTATACAACATTACTGTCACTCCGGCAGTTATACAACATCATCTATACAACATTTCAACTATACAATATTTCATCTATACATTTCATCTATACAACATCATCGACACATTTCATCTATACAACATCATCGTCACAACATTTCATCTATACATTTCATCTATACAACATTTCAACTAGACAAAATTTCATCTATACAGCATAACAGCTATACAACATTACATCCATACAACATTACGTCTATACAATATTTCATCTATACAACATCATCTACACATTTAATCTATACATTTCATATATACAACATCATCTAGACAACATTTCATCTAGACAACATTACATCTAGACAACATTACGTCTAGACAACATTACGTCTAGACAACATTACGTCTAGACAACATTTCGTCTATACAACATTACGTCTATACAACATTACAGCTATACAACATTACATCTATACAGCATTACATCTATACAACATTACATCCATACAGCATTACATCTATACAACATTACGTCTATACAACATTTCGTCTATACAACATTTCGTCTATACAACATTACATCTACACAACATTACTGTCACTCCAGCAGTTTGCCCCGCCCCCTCCTCCGACGGCCTGCCGGTCCTGATTACACACACCTGCTGACAATTAAGCCATGTGAACCTTAAAAACTCTCCGTTTCCTTGTTTCAATGCCAGTGTGGTTCCGCCCATGCCTGATCACCAGAGCTCCTCGTCACAGCCACAGATTCCACAAGTTTTCGAACCTCTTAGTGAGCGATGCTTTCTTTTGTAAGTTTTCTTATCATAGCCTTTCAGCTGATACCGTAGTTAAGATTTATAGCCCTTTTTGTTTTCCTCCTTGGGAGAGATTTCTGTTTGTACATTTTACAACCTTTTAGGAACTCCAATCACTAGGATTGTGACTTAGCCTCGCTTTTGTTTTCCCTCAGTAAAGAGAATCTGTCTTGTGTTTTGTTTACGAGTGCCAATAAAGACCATTCAAAGGACTCTGCGTCTGAGTCCTCTCTGAACCATCTTGTCAATTACATCTATACAACATTACATCTATACAACATTTCGTCTATACAACATTTCATCCATACATTATCTATACAATATATAATCAATGCTCTGCTAATGCATGAGAATCTATCTATATATATATCTATATATCTATCTAATCTATATACTGTCTTCATTTATGTTATTGATATTTTATGTTTCTATACATTTGACTGCACTTGACTTGTGTTTCTATTTATGTTTATATTTTTATGAATGTAGATCTCAGGAAGTAACTAATAGTGACTAACTAAAGTTATTATTATTATTTCATTATATCATTATTATCCTTATTATTATGGAAAGTCATCATTGAAAGTCACCATTAGTTGTTATTATTATTATTATTATTATTATTATTATAATAACTTATGGTGACTTTCAATAAACAGAACTAAACTTAATTTTAGTTAAGGTAAAGTAAAGTATTATCATCAATGTCTCACAAACAGATCTGATGAAATCCTGATGCAATATTTCTAAAGAAACAAAGCTGAGTTGACACAGAGACACAGTTATGAATTATTATTCTTGTTATTATGAAGTTGGAAAAGCCTGAGGTGTTAATCATTGTTCTTCACATCATTCTTTCAAATTAAAGCCGCTCCCAAAAGACAAAGCCCCCCAGAGACAGAGACACAAACACCTTTTTAATTAAAAGAGGCCTAACAGGCAAATCAGCTTCATATTAATATTCCCTTTGGCTGAAAAATAACAATAACATCAAATTAAATATCACACAGTCCACTGCCTTGTTAAAGCAGGTGTGTTTATTTTGATTCGTTGTCAAAAGTCTGACTTTAATTCATATATCCAAATACAGAGCTCCATAAAAAAGATGCTACACTGAGGAAAAAAAATATTCCAAATAAATCATAAAAACAAGAATATTTAAAGAAGAAAGAAAAAAATCCTTTGACATAATTTTAAAATAGTCATTTTATTATTAGATGTATGTTTATGTTTGTTTGACCTTTTCAATGATCTCAGAAAGCCCTTTGTGATAAATCAATTCTATATTATTCAAAATAAACTTCAACAGCATTAATTACGCTCACTCATCACTGGCTCATTGAGTTTGACATATTTATGACACTACGAGTTATAAGGTGTAGTGATAGTCAGTATATAAATAAATAATATAATAATAAATGGAACAATCTGCAAAATTCAATTCCAGCTTCAGAATTTTATTTCAAAACTCTACAGACAAACTGTGTAATTGTTATTCTGAAACTTGACTGAAATGATTTTGAATCATTCACAAGATTCTATGTTGATCTTTTTTGTTGAGGTATCAACCTCAGGGAGTTCCGATTTGCCCAGACCATAATATTTGCAATAGAAGAAATGAAATGAACCAAGTGACTTCGTTCTTCTAAATGTTTCTGTTGGATACAATATTTATGACAACTGTGGCTCAACACTGTCCTCGATACGTGCAGTGATGGCCCTGATGAACGGTAATGAGCTTTGTTAAAGAGGCCACAGCCTAGAAGTGCCAATTAACGCTGTGTTTTTGTGTGTATCTGCGTCACGACCTTGTCTATGAAGCCCTAAAAGTCTATAACAATCAGTTCAGCCACTGCTGAGAGCGCAGGGTTTGATTGTTATCCAGAGCTCTACGGAGCGGAAATGCACTTCCGTTGACTAATAACATCACTGGTGAATTTCACCACTCCTCTAAACAGCAGCGCCTCCTAGTCCGGGCACTAGAGTCCGGGCACATCCGGTGACGTACTTTCAACCGTAGAGGAAGAAGAACTACTCTTGTTGTAGCTGCTGAGCGTATCGGTTGTACGGAGCCCCAGACATGACATGGTAAAAATAAATAAATAATTATTTAATTAATATAAATAATAAAATAAAACCAGTATTTTATCCATTGTAAATAGTTCTTTAACCCATGGTGTTTTTCCCTCTGTTTTTAAGCATGCTGCAGTCCAACCTCTTTTAAAGAAAGCCAACAGAGACCGCACTGATTTTAATAATTTTTGACCAATTTCTAAACTTCCGTTTTTATCAAAAGTTTTAGAAAAAGTATTTTCCTCCCAACTTTTATCTTTTATGGCGCAAAATAATTTATTTGAGAAATTTCAATCCAGTTTTAGAGTTTTACATAGTACTAAAACTGCCCTCTTCAAAATAACCAACGACCTGCTTTTAACTACAGACAGAGGAGAGCTCGCTATTTTAATTCTTTTAGACTTAAGCGCCACTTTCGATACTATAGATCACAAGTTTTTAATTGACCGTCTTAAATCCTGGGGTGGTATCAGGGACACAGCACTTGGTTGGTTTTGCTTTTACCTTTTTAACAGAACCTGTGCAGTCACCATAGGCAACCACTCACACAACCCAAATAGCCTATAGTGTACAGCAGGGTTCTATTTTAGGTCCAATCTTATTTTCTATTTATATGCTCCCACTCGGCCAAATCATCCAGCTATGCTGACGACACACAGATATACCTCCCACTGAGACCCAACGATCTCAGAGAAGCCTGGTTGCTGTTTTAGTCTAAAAGATGTGAACCGCTGGATGGCCCATAACTTTCTCCAATTAAACAACTCCAAATCAGAAATATTACTGTTTAACCCACCAAACACCATCTCCAGTCCCATCAGTCTTGGTCCGTTATCCAGTAACATAAAGCCCACTGTCAGAAACCTAGGTGTGGCGCAGTTTAATTGCTCTAAAAATCACTTAATTTGTTAAACGGGTGTTGCCGACGCCACCTAGGGGTGAGGGCCTAGGACCCTTAAAGGTCGACTAACACACAGGTTCTTAATTAAAATCAGGGTTTGAGCAGAGTTAAAAAAACCATGACTCTAATCAATAATATACACACACATTTATTACAATAAAACAAGGGAAGTAATGATAAAATTATCCCAGCCCAAAATCTCCCCATGGGTCCCTCGTGTCCCTGGACAGTCACTCGCAGACTCGGCCGCGACCCCGTCCTCCTCCGAGGCGAACAGGCCTCCAGTCAGCGAACATACACAAGGAGAGAAAAAAAAGCTGGGATAATTAATCGGGCCCAATGTAAAATCATGTTAAATGAATCTCCAAATCTAAAATCTGCCCAAATCCAGTAAAAAAGGACGGAGAGGGTACTTAGCTGTGAGAGGGGTGCATCGTGACCACACCCCTCTACGAGCCCATGTTGCTACGAGCCCGACACTCAAACGGCTTAATGTGCCGCCAGTCCTCCGCCAACACACCAGCTCGCCCACTCCACGCTGTCTTTACTCCACCTGGCCCCGCAGCCAGCCTTCTGCTCTCCCGTTCGGCGCTCCAAGCGACACGCACACACTTCTCCAGGCTGGAGTCGCTTCGGGTGCAGGTGGTCTCTTCGGCGGCCAGTCGTCTCCTGGCGTCTGGCCGTTTCCTAAGTCCTCTCTGTCTCCCTGGCGTGCACTAGTGTCTGAAATATTAAAGGTTGCTCTCCTGCTCGCCACCACCTGTGGCTCGTTGCTAATCAGACTGCTATTGGCAGGTCTGTGGATAGTTCACAGTCAGTTGGAGAAAACATACAAAAACATAAAGCTACAAACCAAATTTGGTTGTAAAACTACAACCAAATTTGGTTGTAAAACTACAACCAAATCTGTAAAAACACAACACAACATGCAAAATAACACAACATGCAAAATAACAAACGTCCTTAAATCCCAAAAAACTAAACAAAAAATAAAAACCTATAACACAAAAAACTGACCCTGTCACATTCCCCCACGGCTAAGCGTTAGCAGTCCCTGCAACGGCCCCTTACAGTCTATAAAGCTCTGGTGGCACCCCCTGATTCGGTCGAGAGGACCGTCGCGCCGGTCCCTCATTGTCCCTCATCTGCAGGCATGTTGATGGCAGGAACACAATACAACATAGGCAATTCAGTCTCTCTCTGTCCAGTCAGCTGTGGGGCAGGGGATTGTGGTTGTGGCAGGGAACCTGTACACAGTTTAAGCAAATTCCTCTGTAAGACTCCCCCCCCCCGGCCTTACCCTGTACACCAGTTCTGAGTCTCCCACAGTTTCTAGTACAATGTCAGGTTCGTGGTCCCAACCTCGATTTCGAACCCACACCCGCTCACCTAGCAACAAAGGGGAAGCATTAGCTTTCTGGTCATAGCAGCGTTTTGTCTGTTTAGCAGTTGTGGTCATCTTTTTGCCTGCCAGTTCATAAGCATATTTCATCTTCTGATGATGGTCGCTAACCCAGCCCCCCAGCCCACTGTTTGGTTTCTCCTGTACAACCCCCAACCCAACATCTACTGGGAGTCTGAGATGCCGGCCAAACATAAGGTAAGTTGGAGCAAAACCGGTGGCCGAATGTACTGTGTTGTTGTAAGCTTGCAACAATTCAGGCAAGTACTCTGGTCACCTACTCTGTTTTTCGGTCTCCAGAGTACGGAGCATGGCAAGCAGGGTTTGATTCATCCTCTCTAATCTTCCATTACCTGCAGGGTGGTATGGAGTAGCCCTACTTTTGGAGACCCCATACAGATCGCATAGCTGTTTCATTAAGTCTGATTCAAAATTGGGATCCTGATCAGAATGGAACTGAGCAGGGCAGTGTGCAAGAAATTCTAGAGTCATCAGTGTTGAGTAAATTATGTCTTTACTTCATGCATGAAGGAGAGACCCTATCACCAAGACGGTCTAAATCTTCTCTCCCTTTCTTCCAGAAATCTTACAACAAGAACAAATACCATACCTAATGTTTATGACCCCAGTAGATGTTATCTTTTTTTTTACGAAAACCAACAGATGTCATCATGTGCAACCCTCACGTTGACCTTTCCCTATGAAATGATCCCCCCAGCATTTGTTCACAGCTCGACTATTGGTTAATTGTTATCTTAAACCACTACAGAAAACAAGAAGAAAACTGGTTATTTCCCACAGCAGCCAAAGGTCTGTATGATTTGGGACCAAATGGCACGTACTTTGGTTTTGGCTGTCTGATCGCGAGTGGGCATAGCCCAGGCGTAGCTATAATTTACTCAAACATGTCTGTCATGACCAGAATATTTTGATACGAGTCACTGGGCATCCTTCACCTTGAAGTTGAAGGATGCCAGCTGGGCCATCCAGCGCTGCTCTACTGCACCCAACCTGGCAGATTGTAAATGAGCCACAGGATTATTGTCCGTATACACAATGAACTCAGCCCCTGTCAAGTAGTCTTTGAACTTCTCTGTAATTGCCCATTTCAGTGCTAGCAGTTCCAACTTCAACAAGCTGTAATTGGCATCGTTGCGTTCTGTGGGATGTAAACTCCGGCTGGCATAAGCAATTACTCGCTCCTTACCTTCCCGGACTTGAGCCAACACTGCTCCCAACCCCTGATGGCTGGCATCTGTGTAGAGAACAAATGGCTTGGAAAAATCAGCATAAGCTAACACGGGGGCCTCAGTTAGTGTCTTTTTTAAGTTATCAAAGGCAGCTTGGGACTCGGCTGACCACCTTAAGGGACGGGAACTTAGGCTTTTGTCATTTGATATGCCGATCAAAAGTGAATTTAGCGGTCGTGCAATCTTAGCAAACCCGGCGACAAACCGTCTATAATATCCAGCAAGGCTCAAAAAGGCTCAGCTTCTGGTAGCGTCCTATGGTGACAGGGAAATCATGTAAATTGCGGAGGCAGACGGGGAGCCGGCCTTGTCTTAGCTCGACCAGTGTCCGAGCAGCAGAAACAGCCCCAGGCTCCTTGAATGGCTCTACCAGTAATATTCTCCCGTTCTCCTCATATTCTCCCGTTTAGATTACTGCAACTCATAAATCCATCATCATGCTTCTCACCGGTTTTAACAGACGGCATCACATTACTCCACTGGCTCCCCGTATGTTTTAGAATTGATTTTAAGATTTTACTGATCACTTTTATGGCTCATCAAGGTCTAGCCACTGAAAACATCACAGACTTGCTGACCCCATACGAGCCTGTTCGCAGCCTTAGATCCGCGGGTGGGTCTCTCTTAACTGTTCTGAGGCCGAGGCTCAAAACAAAGGGTGACCTCGCTTACTCCGTCAGAACGCCTTGGCTTTGGAACGGCCTGCCCGTGGAGATAAGGCTTGATCAGTGTCATCTTTTAAATCTCTTCTTAAAACTCATTTTTATAGACTTGCTTTTATGTGAGGCCGTCTTTTTACATTTTAACCTTTTTACCTGTTATCTCATTGCTTTTCTTCCTTTGCAAGCACTTTAAATCAATTTACCATAATATATAAATATGACCATTATTGTTATTTGTTTTGGTTGGTTTTGGTTTTATTTTATGAAATTGTGTTTGGTTTCAGTTTTCTGCATTAACGTATTATGTCCCTGAAATATTTCCAGATTTCTTCATCTCTGTTTTTATGAGAGGTTTTCCTGATTTTATTATTCATTTATTACTGAGATATCAAGTACGTCAGTAAATTACAAAAACAGTTTTCTTCTTGAGATCTCTACTGGAAACAAACATGTCTCAGTTGTTCAGTTTAATCCAGTTTTTCTTTTGGTTTGAAACATTAGAAGAGACCATAGGGCAGTGTTCCCTGAGGACCAGGCTTGGGAAACACTGTTATAGAGTGTGGTTTGGAACCACAGGGAGAAGCTGTTGCTACATCCTTACTTTAACTCGCCGATGAAAGTGAAAGTGCAACATGCTTAAATACAACGTGTACAGGCAACATTCCAAACACAAAAAAGCTTGCTTTAGATTTGAGAGCCCACTAATATATTCCTGCGTAGAACCGGCCCTGTGGCTCAGGCAGCAGTTATTATTCTACACTCGAAGGTTTTAAGGTGCCGAACCACAAAACGGCGATAGTTTAGTTCAATAAGTGCTTTAACGTTTCCTTCATGTCATAATTGAACATGTGTTCAAACACTTAGAAGAATAAAAGGCGAAGTCCAACACAAATGAATTGTTCTAACTCTCCAAATATCTCCTGCAGACGAGGGAGGGGCCTCTTATTTCTGGGACTTTTTGAACAAATTAGTAAAGTTTGTAAGTCTCAGAATTTAGATATTAAAACTCAAACAGAAAAGAAACAGAACATCATGAATGTTATTTTTATTTGTTTATTGATGGTATTTTTCTTTTGCTGTGCAACGTTTGTGAATTTGTACAAATGTGAAACACTGAAGTAAAAAAGGGCTATGATTTAACTCCAATAGGTTATGAATATAAATCTATACTTGACACGTAATTACAGTACTTTTAAAGTATGGTGACTGAAATGCATATGGAATTGATAAATGTGATGACTCACAATCATAAACAAAGGCATAGTTTCCTCTGCTACCTGGCCATCAGGTATTTCTTGGTGTTTTTCTCGGGCCTTAAAAGAATGATAAAACACTTTGGAGCAAAGATACAGAAAAGCAAACCATAGCTAGAGGCAATAATCGCAAAAATCTCCACAGCAACTGCATATTTTCCAGGAGAACTGATGTAGGCGGGAACAAACGCCACCCAGACTGCACAGAAGATCAACATGCTGAAGGTGATGAGTTTGGCCTCGTTGAAGTTGTCGGGGAGTTTCCGAGCGAGAAAAGCCAAGAGGAGGGAGGTGCAGGCGAGGAGGCCGATGTAGCCCAGAACCAGAGAGAAGCCCACCACCGAGGCCATGGCACATCGCAGCGTCACCTTTAAACCAGGCACATCGAGGTCAGGCTGAGGAACCGGTGGGCTGATTGAGAGCCAAATGACACAGATGAGAACCTTGATGAAACAAAAACAGCACAAAGTCAGGCTCATGAAAATGTGTAACGAGATACAATTAAAAAGAAACACTGACCTGTATACTGGTGAAGAAGCAGACACTTCCTCTCTGTTGACCTGGACCAAACCACTTCATCAAGGCTTCGGCTCCAGGACGAGCCGAGCGAAAGGCTGCCAGAACCACCATGGTTTTGACTTGAAGGCAGGAAACACAAAGAACAAAGCTGATGCCAAAGGCTGCCTGCTGGAAACGACAAGACCAGACTGACGGACGACCGATAAAGACCAGAGAGCAGAGGAAGCACAGCTTCAGAGACAGAAGAAGCAGGAAGCTCAGCTCAGAGTTGTTGGCTCGAACCTACAATAAAGAGTTGATATTGAAAAGACATTCACATGTTTTATGTTCAAACTAAACCAAAGATGATGAGTGTTGTTGCTGTTACTGGGATCTTACCATCGGTGTTTGACGGTAGTAAAGAAAAACCACAAACACAGCTGTTGTCACCGTGACACCAAACACAGCAACTGTAGTTAGTGTTATACCCAAGGTTTCATTAAAGGACAGGAAGTCCAGCTGGCGAGGGACGCAGGCGGTTCTGTCAGAATTGGACCAGAACTCAGGTGGACAAGGTTCACAGTGAGGAGAACCTGGCACAGGAAACAGGAAACTCTTCAATGAATACATTATACATGAGTGTTTGTGGGAGGAGCTGGAGTCAGTTTCGTCTGGTCTATGAGTGAGTGCTGCCCAAACCAGCGCCTGCATGTGCCAAATACAACACAGCTGCTGCTGTTCACTGGACCACGCAGCTCCAAGTTTCCTGAACGCAGATTCTACATTAAAACAGCTACACGTACAACATGTGATTCTTAGCTTGTGTTTGTGGAACCTTCTGAAACGAAGCACACACACACACACACACTCATATGCTGTGATTTCCTCACCAGTTGTGTTGCTTATTTCTCCTTCAGTACACCGGAGACAGTCAAAGCAGCAGACTGGTTCTCCTTTCCTTGTGGCCACTCTGGTTCCTGGACGACAGCGCTCACTGCAAACTGAAACAGGAACCTGAACAAAAACAACATATTTTCAAGTAAATCATAAGCATTTTATTCATTAGATGTTTGGACGTTGGCCTGAGTCAGGATCACCTGATTGGACCCTGTGCTCCATTGAATTGCTGACTCATTCATTTGGAGGTCGTATCCATCTACACGACCAATCAGGACAAGTTTGAGTTTCCCTCCGAGAGTTTTCTGCCAGTTCACGAGGTCGTACTTTGCTGGAACATCAGCTCCGTCAAAATAAAACATTTCCCCCTGTGGTGTAGTGAAGTTCACCTTCATCAAGTGCTGTAGGACCTGTAAGCATCAACACAACCAAAATGGGAAATGTGGAAAAGTGGGGTGTGAAAATTACACAGTGAGAAACAGAAGTGATTTTACCTCCATGGGTTTGATGTGTTTTGGAACGGAGCAGGTGGAGCTGCTGTTTCCAGGAAGACTCTTAATGTCAGGACACGAGAGAAGCCTGTGAAGAGCGTGGGCTGCGGCGTAAACAGCCAGGTAGACGTTATACGTCACTCTTAGCTGAGATGTGTCCGTAAAAAGATTGTGCACCGTCTGCAGAGACTCTGTGCCACTGCACGGAGGCAGTGTGTTAGCAGCAGCCGAGTCTTTAAGACGACAGAGAAACACGTTCTCCCAAAATTCTCGTAAGAATTTATCATTTGGACGATGAGATGGGCTGAGATTTCTGAGATACTTTTCAAATCCAGGTATAGCTGAACTCCTAATGGCCACTCCCAGGACCCCACTTGCCACTTTAGAAGAGGAAGGATGTTGGAGAAGATCCCCACTGGTGCTCCAGGCCTCACTGGCCAGAAACTGCCTGTCAGTCACCTGCAGTGACAACAAAATCTTTACAATAATCTGTGACTTTTCTTTAAAGAGCAGAGTTCGACAGATTCCTAGATTCCGTGTGTGTCTCACATTCCTGGCGTCCAGCTGCTGGAACAGTTCCCTCACATCTGTGTACCAGGTGAAGATCAGAATCACCTTTGCAGTCGAGGCTTGAATGGCAAGTGCTGCGCGTGTGGCATCGCTCACAATATTCTCTCTGCGGAGAGTTTCCACAAATGCCAAACACACTCCTGCTCCTCGAGTCTCCTCCTGAAAAATCTGATTAAAGCAGTTGGAATCAGAAATGTAAAGTCTCACCTGTGCATGTTTCTGACACACATGCTGTAACATTTGCAGTGGAAACACCTTTATTGCCATGAGGCCATAACTGTTTTTTGCCACTACAGCTCCAATCCATGTCCAGTTTAAGCTGATCGCAAGCTGCGCGATGGCTCGTGCTTGGTAAATGTCGCTGGGCATGGTCCTGAAGAAGTTTGGATATTGGCTCCTGTCACTCAGACATGGGCAGCTGGCCGTGTAGCTCAGCTGAAAAAGACACTCACACACAAATCTGAACTTCAGCTCTGGGTTGTTGAGTTTTCTATCAATGTCGTTGCTGCAGTTTATAATAAATATGACATTTTGATCTTTATGATAAAGTCAGTGTTATTGCACCAACGATCAATAAAAGCTTTTCACCAAAGAATGAATTCAACATTTATTGTCTTTCATCGACAGTGAGACGTTGTTCACTTTTCACTGATGACATGAAACTAACCATTAGAAACACGTGATTAAAGCACAGCGTGATCAGTGAAGTTGATGGTGAGAGATCATCCAGCACCTGCAGCTTCACTTTAATATAAAATACAAAAATGCAAACAAAGAGTTGAATATAAAAACTCACCAAAGGCACAGCGAGCGGCCCCAGGAGTCTGGAGAGAATCATAGCTGTTATTGACGAGTCGCCGCCGATGATCAGAGGAACAGCCTGATCACCTGATGATCAAACATGATCAAACATGATCAAACATGGTCAAACATCACAGAACAGCTGAGTGAATGGAGGCAAAATAGGAATAAGAGAAAAACTGCGTCATTTAAATCCTGATTCACTCGTTGAAAACTCAGGTCAACGTTACGACCTGTGAGTTTTCAGGCTGTTGGATCAGATCAGTTCAGATTAAAAGATTCTCTTCCTGCTGAGACTCTTCTGAAGAGTTGAGTGTTTGAATGAACTTCAAGTGCCGTGAGATAACGTTTACGTATGTCGTGATTCGGTTCTGTACAACTAAACATTTCTTTGATTTGACAGAATCATTAAAGTTCAGAAACCGCTTCTTCTCAAAAGAACCAAAGATCGTGTCCTTCATCGCCTTCATAAATGTGCATCCTATAATAATCAAGCTCTGGACAGACCCTCGGCGTGTGCTCAGTGACAGTAAAGCATTCTGGTTTCAAACATCATGTTTTTTACCCGACTCTTCTCCACTTTTCTTTCCTCCGTCAGTCGCGGCTGAAAAACTGCAGCTGCTGCTGTTTCCTCCGACCAGCGACAGAGCGGCTCGTAAAGCCCAGAGGGGAAGAGCACAGCTGTCGTGAATGTGATAACCCAGCTTCACTCCTGGCAGCAGCCTCACACTCTCGTTGATTTCTTCCAGCGCAAACACCATGGCATATATGTACTGTAATGGAAGAGCCTGCAGTCTGAGAGCACAGGGGAGACAGAAGAACCACTCGGTTACTCTTGGGTTTTACAACATTTAACTTCAATATTCAACAGTCACAGTTTGACCTGGTGCAAGGTTTGTAGAGCGGCAGCTGAGAGAAGTCATGATCTAAAGCTGGAGGTTGGTAATAAAGGCTGAAGAGACCGCCGATGACGACGTCCCCGTCCTGGAACAGACCCGTGACACCAGGCGTCTCCCAGCGAGAACAAGCCACGGCCTGAACCAGCTGGGATCCGAACCCAAGACCCACCAGACCCACGAGCAGTGGGGACGGAGCGGAACCGAGCCACAGTGAACCGAACCACAAGAACCACAACATCCCTGAACACTCAGATATTTGCAGACTGATCAATGTCATTGGTACAAGAACAATAAAACAACATGAAACATTCGCAGGTGAAGCGTCGACAGAAAACACGACGTCTCAGCGTCTCTGCACATCACAGATGTTGCTGCGAGTATTTATAACAGTGACAAAAGCCACAGTGGAATAGAAGTAAACAGGAGGAGAGCACACCTGCGTGAACATGAACCTCACTGTTTCACCTTCATCATGAAAAACATCGTTGCCACAGTTTCATTCACTCATGAAAACAGGAGGAAGTGACTGACGGGGCAAATATGTTTGAAATCAAATGTTTTCATGAAGCAAACGTTATCTTCAGAGTGATGATGATGATGATGATGATGATTCAGATGTTTGTGCTTTTCTGTCGTTTAGCTCGTTCTTATTGAAATGAAAGTCCAGTGGATAACAGAGGGGTTTTATTCCAGTGGTGTAAAGTATATGAACTTAGACGAACACATTAACACAGCTCATTTTTGTCTTGAATGTGTTAAAGAGGTGCATTTCATTGCATTGAGAAGCAAAAGAGGGTTATTTTGGGGTTTAGATGCATCACCTATGACAGTTTACAACAGGTTCACAACAGAGGTCAAAGATAGAATACCTAAAATGGGCAAATGTGAGGTATAGGATGATGTCAGAGAACT
Organism: Solea solea; assembly: GCF_958295425.1. Taxonomy (NCBI): domain Eukaryota; kingdom Metazoa; phylum Chordata; class Actinopteri; order Pleuronectiformes; family Soleidae; genus Solea; species Solea solea. Next base: position 29,777,703 of record NC_081140.1, on the reverse strand, counting down.
TTTAAAAGCATGGAATTGTTCGGAGATTTGGCAGAAACATTCTCCCCAGCTGCTGCAGAGCTCGGTCTGAAGCCTGACTTTGGTACGAGTCCTGTGTCAGAGGCTTTCTTTCTACACCATCAACTCATCACCTATCGTCCGTAACAAGAAGGAAGCCTGACTAAAAAACGACAGGTGGATCATCAATAGGAGGCGCTAGTTTCTCAATACCCAAGGATGTACGGCCAGAGCACATACTCGCCAAGTACGGGAGTCCACAAGTACGATCATTGCAAGTGGAACAGCAGCTACTTCCTTCTTCTGCTGCGGATCGGGACAGGCCGAGGTAACGCTGCCCTCTGCTGGACACTGTGAGCACAAAGCGTCCACATAAGCAGACACATGCAGAGCCAAACTCTAAATGTGAAGGTTCTCAGACTTTTAGAGAGTAAAGCTAGGACCCAGTATCATCTCTTCTCATAAAATAAATCCTCCTTTTTGATACGATCGATTCCTTTGTCTCACTGACATCTGTTAACTCTGTGATCCTCCAGGATCTAACCCTCTGTGATCCTCCAGGATCCTCCAGGATCACAGAGGGTTAGATCTCACAGGATCTCACTTCTCTGCTGCTAAAAATCAAACCAGTCCTGGTCGCCTGTAGATGTCTGACTGACTCTGTTTATTTAATCAATCTTTCACTCTCAACATATAGTTATTGAACCTGGACGTAAAAATCTGCTGCTGCACCTGAAGGAAGAAAAACACCAGCGGTCCAGATCAGGTGTTTCTCCGACACTAAACCAAGACAGAACACGACCGTGTTATTCACCCACACTGCACTGTGCAGACCGGATGGCGTCTTTCTACAGTGACGCGTACAAGACTGCAAACATTTATCTGACTCACAGAATCTCAGATACCGTAACTTGTCTCGGACGGAGATCCTTGGACAGTCTAACAGCGGGAAGTCATGAACAAACGGCTCTTTGACAGAGATGAGAGTGTGTACAACAAGAAGAGGAGCACACCACCATGATGTTACGCTCATCACAAACCCAAGAACTAAAGGCCAATTTCCAAGCTCTTATTCGTGTCCAACATCTTCTGAGTTCCTGGAGGAAAATAAAGTTCTGCTGAAGCTGCTGTGAAACCTCAGTCCTTGTTTTATTGGACCGTTCTGCTGCCTTTGATCCCGTCCATCATAGTTAGAGCTAGCGTTAGCCGGTTCTGTCTCGTCCATCTTCATCAGTCTTCATCAGTCTTCAGAATCTGTCTTCACGTCTCCAGGTTTTCACTTTTAAAGCATTAAATCTGCTGCATGTTCAACTTTACTGACTTACTGAAAACTGCTTTCCACACAGAAAAGCTCCTGCTCCTCCTGCTCCTCCTGCAGCTCCAGCAGCTCCTGCACTTCCTGCACCTCCTGCAGCTCCTCAGCTCCTATAGCTCCTGCACCTCCTGTACCTCTTTACCTCCTACAGCTCCCGCACCACCTTCACCTCCTGCAGCTCCAGCAGCTCCTGCACCTCCTGTACCTCCTGCAGCTCCTCAGCTCCTATAGCTCCTGCACCTCCTGTACCTCTTTACCTCCTACAGCTCCCGCACCACCTTCACCTCCTGCAGCTCCAGCAGCTCCTGCACCTCCTGTAGCTCCTCAGCTCCTGTAGCTCCTGCACCTCCTTTACCTCCTACAGCTCCTGCACATCTTGTAGCTCCTGTAGCTCCTGCACCTCCTGTAGCTCCTGCAGATCCTCAACTCCTGCACCTCCTGTACCTCCTTTACCTCCTACAGCTCCTGCACCTCTTGTAGCTCCTGTAGCTCCTGCAGATCCTGCAGCTCCTGTAGCTCCTGCACCTCCTGTAGCTCCTGCAGCTCCTGTAGCTCCTGCAGATCCTGCAGCTCCTGTAGCTCCTGCAGATCCTGCAGATCCTGTAGCTCCCGCACCTTCTGTAGCTCCTGCAGCTCCTGTAGCTCCTGTAGCTCCCGCACCTCCTGTAGCTCCCGCACCTCCTGTAGCTCCCGCACCTTCTGTAGCTCCCGCAGCTCCTGTAGCTCCTGTAGCTCCCGCACCTCCTGTAGCTCCCGCACCTCCTGTAGCTCCCGCACCTCCTGTAGCTCCTGCAGCATTTCAAATACTTAGAGACACAGAGACATTGTGTTGTCACCTCTGAAGCAGAGGAACAAAGAATCCATGATTGCTTTGGTTCTAAAGTTCAACACACAAACGTCTGCACTGTTTATTATAAGCTAACTATAAGTTTTAATGTTCGTTGTTGTCTAAAGTTGCAGCGAGGTAGAAAACCACGATTCTCTTGTTGAAACAATAACACGACAGTAAATCAATAAGTTGCGATTCTTTGAAGTGGAAAAGTAAAGAAACAAAAACTTTATCATGTGAATCCCTGTGAATACACTGGCGATGCACCAGCAGGTGTTTAGCGCCTCCTACTGGTGATCCATGGTATCCATGGGAATTATGGTTAATGTTCAATTAAAGTTAATTCTTAAATTTCCTTTTCTTTCAGTAATAGGTCAGGCTGCACAGAGAGTTGTGATGCTGCCCTCTACTGTTCAAAGATGAGAAAGAAACTGGACCAGAAATGAAAAAGAAGAAGAAAATCCTGCATGTTATTAAAGTAACAGTATGTGAGCGATAGAAGGAAGCGTCAGTGCATCAGTAAGAAGTGTTATACCTCCATCTAGTGGCCAAAGGTGGGTACAGACAGTTAAACCAAATATCAATCTCTGCCATCACTTCATCACTCTGTCTTTAAAGTGATGAATGAATGGATGAATGAAGCAGATTTAATGTCTGGTGAAGGTGTCTGTTTAAATTCATAAATCTGTAAAAAATGTGTGTAAAAAATAGTTTCATCACCAGTTCTCCTGGTTCCTCTTGTTCTTCTGGGCTATGGTTCCTCCGGTTCCTGGTTCATGGTTCCTCTGGTTTCCAGTCTCTGATCCCTCTGGGCTCTGGTTCCTCTGGTTTCCGGTCTCTGATCCCTCTGGGCTCTGGTTCCTCTGGTTTCGGGCCTCGGATCCCTCTGGGCTCTGGTTCCTCTGGTCTCTGGTCAGCTCATCAGCTCATGAGAATCCTGTGGTCGATGGAGAAACACAAACCTGACGATCACATACATATTTATATTCCTCTTAAACTTAAACAAACAAATCAGATTTCTGCATCTGAATGTGAAAGTTTGGCGGATTTAAAGATGGAGAGAATCTTCTCTGCTGCCACGGCCTCGCTGTCTCAGCAGGAACATGTTTTTAAACTTTAGAACATCACGAGACTAAAGAAAAGCTTCTTTTCTAAAGTCATTCAAATACTTAAAGAACAAAATACTGATGTTTAATGTTTCAAACTTTGTTACTTATGTGTCTAAACCTGGAAAAAGATATAAAATGTTATATATAATATTACATACAGCAGCAGCTTCATCATCATCATCATCAGCAGCAGCTTCATCAGCAACTTCAGCATCTTTATCAGCAGCAGCTACATCAGCAGCAGCGGCAGCTTCATCATCATCATCATCAGCAGCAGCAGCGGCAGCTTCATCATCATCATCAGCAGCAGCGGCAGCTTCATCATCATCATCAGCAGCAGCAGCAGCTTCATCATCATCAGCAGTGTGATGTTCTTTATATTAGAAACTTATTTTTCATGAGCAGTTTTATGTCGTTTGTTGAATTCAGAGTCAAAGGAAGTTTTTTAAAACAAAGATTCAATATTTTATTGCATTTGTAGGAAAATGCTCAGAGTTTTCATTGAGCAACAATACAAAGAAAGAAAGGACGGAATAATAATGAAAAGAGTAAAATAATAAAATAACCACAGCCAACACAGATTCTGTCTGAAGTCTGTATCAAAGCAATTATAAAAATAAAAAGCTTTAAAATCCAAATCTTTGAATTGTGTTTTTCTGACTCTATAAATCAAAGACAGCAGAGTTCACGTGTCCAAGTTAATCTTCTCAATTATTGCACACATTTCAAACCACACTGAGTTCTGTGCAAATATTAAAACATCGATTGTATAAAGTGATGCATAGTCACATGCTTGACATGTTCACAGGTAACATGCACAAACAGAAACGCACACACACACACACACACAATCCATCTGTGATTCAAAACAATGACAATAATATTCACACAACCACTGAAAACCGAGGGAAGACTCGTGTTTGATCCATCACTTCAAACTTGGATTATTCTACACATTCACACGTTTTCTCGCTGTTTTAAACTTCTTTTCTGCTTCAGAGTCAAAGTTCACAGTTTTTACATCACAAGGACAAAGAGAGCACGAGAATTTGGAGGGAATCACAGTTTCCAAATACATTTACAATAAAGACTGTTTCATAAACGAGATTCATGCTGTCACATCCAACCGTGGTTTATATGAAATTTCTCTGTAACAACGGAAACATTCTGGTCTGTAAACACGTATTTAACTGTGGATCGTTTCTCTTTAACAACAATGAAAAGCTGTGTTTGCATCGAGTGGAAACCTGGTTCAGTCTGGTTCAGTTTGGTTCAGCCTGGTTCAGTCTGGTTCAGTTTGGTTCAGTCTGGTTCAGACTGGTTCAGTCTGATTCAGTTTGGTTCAGTCTGGTTCAGACTGGTTCAGCCTGGTTCAGTTTGGTTCAGTCTGGTTCAGTTTGGTTCTATATGTTTGTTTTTGTGTTTCCATTAGAAACAGAACCAAAATAACCAGAACCTTTCCATTCCAGGTCTCCCTTCACTAAAGTGGTGCGGTAAAGTAGGGCGGAGCTAGACCGGCTCCACCCACGACAGTCAGCTGTTTGGGTGTCAACATCTCATGCAAGTCAGTGCTGGACGTCCTCCATCGTTGTCGTCGCACCGCTACGACGTCACGCTAGGCGACCTTCAGACCAAGTAAAGGTTCTGTTCTCAGTCAAAACACAAGCCTGACCCAGGACTGTACCAAACTGAACCGGACCATGATGGAAACACAGCAAAACATCATCAAGAATCAGTGCTGGACAGGTCAAAGGTCAGAGCTACAGTCGGAGCAGGAAGTAGACCTCAGGCTCAGACGCACAGTTGGAGGAGTTTGTAAGAGTGTCGTCGGTGTAAGAACGATCTCCGTTTCCATGACGCAGGGACGTACACGCCCCTTCAGGAAACCCTCGGTCCTCCAGCTCGTCAAAGTAACAACCTGCGATGTAAGAACCGGTGGAGTGTCTGTTCGCTGGTGGATTCTGTGAAGCTGCTTTGTTCCTGAAAACCACTCCACCAACACTGGATTGATTATTGGTCTTCAGCGACTCCTGCTGTCTTTCGCGCGCTCGGCTGTTGATGTGACGCACACGACTTTGGCTCCTGGAAGAAAGACGACGGGTGAGAAGCGGAGGGGAATCATCGGGAGCTACACTTGTTACCTGCTGCTGGGACACTGAGGGTTTTACTTCATGGTGAAACGGAGGTGTTTCTCCATCACGGTCATCCACCTCAAACGTGACCAGCTTCCGCAGCTGTTCTGTGAGTGGATCACATGATTGGGATTGGAAAGAGACTTCTCCCAAAGCGGCCGCTCTCTTTTGCTTCCTCACATGAGGGGAGATGAAACTGCGACTAATGATGTGGTATTTGCCCTGGAAGTTGCAGGATATGTCTTCAGAGGTCAGATCTCCCAGAGACTTGGACTTACTCTGGCTGCGAGCGGTGGAATCTGTGCTGACCGAGTGAGAACGAGCAGCTAAAGAAGTTAAGTTTGACTGAATTGAAGCTCTGGGTTCAGGCTGGAGCCTCAGGTTGGAGACCTGGACGTTTTGGTTCCATGACTGCAGCGTGTGTGATTGTGTGTGTGACTGCGAGGACTCTGTTGAGGGTTTAATGCAGTCATAGTCCACGTGGCTGTACACCGCATCACCGTCTGAAGACACTGTATTCAACCCTCTGTCTCTACAGGTGTTTAAAGACGCAGCAGACTGACGCTGAAGACTTTCAGAAGAAGAGAAACCATTGTGGACGCTCAGTGTTTGCTCCTTCTGTTGATACTGAGGCTGGTTTTGTTGAGACCAGTCGAGGATCTGGCTGCTGCTGAAGCTCCTCTGCTGCTGAGAGAAGCTCTGTGTGTCTCTGCTCTTGTTGAAGGTCTTAGAACTGGACAGACTGTTGTGACAAGGCTGACGAGAGGTGGACGTTCTGTGGAGGAGTGAAGGCTGGACGTTGTCGGGGTGTCCATGGTGATTGGTCAGCTGATACGAAGGTCGATTCACTGGGGACAGATGTTCTGAAAATGCTGCATGAGGTGCATATGAGGTGAAGTGATGATGTGACAGGTTCTGTTTGTGCTGGGTGTAGTTGTGAATGGACTCATGGTTTTGGTAGATAGCATGGCGTTTGGTTGGACTTCTTAGCTCATCCCACTGGCTGCAATGTCTTGAAGAGGTCAGCATCATATCCACTGGATCCTCATCAACATTAATTTCAACTTCACCAAAGTTATTTCTAGCTGTGTCATGGAAAAACTTGTAACAGTCGTACCTTGTAGAAGAAGCCCATTCTGTCTCAGATGGTGTGAGATCTTTCACCTCCTCGTAAACTCTCTCTTCTGCCTCCTCAGGCTCTTCACTTCCAAACCTTCTGTTCACATCATTACTGCGATTTTTCTCTAAACCCTGAACATCTTCAGCAGGTGAGGAGCTCAGACTGTTCTCCACAGCCTCGGCCTGAACGTGAATCTGTTTCCTCAGGTGGTAAACTGACACAGGTGACAGCACCTCCTCGTCCAGGATGGTGTACACCTCCTCCAGCTCAGCGGTTTCTGGACTGGAGAACAAAGATGGAGCAGGTGGTTCATGATTGACAGTATTCATGTTTTGAGGAACCTGTTGGGAATTTACCAGGTGCTTCATGTTAAGAACAGCTGCATTGGTCTTGGGAGTGGAACTTAAATCTTGCAGAGGTTTTGGAGTGGTGGATCTGAGGTTTGCCTGAAGGGAGGGACTCAAATGATAAGTTGTTGAGAAACCACTTTGGTCAGCAGTGGTTTCAAACTGACCAATCAGAGCAGAGATGGAACCACATGAGTCTTGCTCACGGTCTAAGGACATGGCATCGATGAGTCTGGATATGGTGCTGTCACACACAGAGCTGGGACTCTTCACATCATGGACATCATGGTCCACACTGACAGAGGGATGTGGAGCCACAGAGGAGGAGGAGGAGGAGGACACTGAAGGGGCAACTGTGAAGGTTGTGCTGTTATATGCTGATTCTGGTTTCTCTGGTCTTATCCTGTTTATGGAAGGTGACACCAAACAGTTCCTCTCTGCTCCTGTGGAGATCATCTTTGATCTGTTGGTTTCATTATCTTCTGAAAGGTAATTTGCATAGTCTTCTTCCTTTCTTTCTTCTCCACCACCAATAACCAGATATGAAGTCTCTTCTGATTGGCCAAAGTCTTGTATTGTGTTTGCCTTACATGAGGAGGAGACACTTGGTCCAACAGAAAAGGATGATTTGACGAAAAGGTCAGCAGATGAAGACCGGGGCCTGGTGAGGGGACAAACTCCTGAGGACACAAATGATAGGGAAAGAATATTTATAAATAACAGGAATATTGACCAACAGTTTAACCGCTAATTATAAATGAACACAAGTAACAGTCCATCCAATGCACAGACAAATGGATCAGCAGGTACGACGGTGAAGGGGAAGCTGGACATGAAAAAACAGACAAATCCATATCAAGGAAAAGATGGTCAGATGAGGTCAAACAGAACCAATACAGTGGTTGGACGCGATGCTGACATGCCGTCACAGAGTAGGTGTGTTAGATTACCTGCAGGGACTTCCTGTCAGTGCTCTACCATAAAGAAGCACAGCAAATGAAGATGGGACAGAAAAGGCATGTTAAGACATCAGAGGACACTCTTCTGTCACCACGTTTACAGCAATCATTAAAACAATGTCATTATTACACATCAGTTCAGTTCAGTCTGGTTCAGTCTGGTTCAGTTTGGTCCAGTCTGGTTCAGTCTGGATTAGTTTGGTTGTTTGGTTCAGTTTGGTCCAGTCTGGTTCAGTTTGGTTCAGTTTGGTCCAGTCTGGTTCAGTTTGGTGTAATTTGGTGTAATTTGGTACAGTTTGGTCCAGATTAGTTCAGTTTGGTCCAGTTTGGTTCAGTCTGGAATGGTACAGTCCTGGTCAAGCTTGTGTTTCCACTGAGAACAGTGTCTTGGTAGGCAGGAGTGTGGGCGGGGTGTGGGCAGGGTGTGGGCAGGGTGTGGGTGGTGCCTGATGTTTGTCTTTGTTTGAGGACAGACTGTGGACGTTTGTCTTATGTGATATTTACACCTATTATTCTGTCACCCAGTCAGCTGACTAAAGAGAAACTGTGCTCTTCTTAACGTAAATGTTTTTGTACATAATTAAGTTAAAGATGATATTTTGTGTTTTCTCTGTGCAGTATGATTAAGATCTTCAGTCTGTTTATCCCTCGGTCTACAGTGGTCCCTCAGTCTACAGTGGTCCCTCGGTCTACAGTGGTCCCTCGGTCTACAGCGGGCCCTCGGTCTACAGTGGTCCCTCAGTCTAGAGTGGTCCCTCAGTCTACAGTGGGCCCTCGGTCTACAGTGGTCCCTCGGTCTACAGCGGGCCCTCTGTCTACAGTAGGCCCTCAGTCTACAGTGGTCCCTCGGTCTACAGTGGGCCCTCAGTCTAGAGTGGTCCCTCAGTCTACAGTGGGCCCTCGGTCTACAGTGGTCCCTCGGTCTACAGCGGGCCCTCTGTCTACAGTAGGCCCTCAGTCTACAGTGGTCCCTCGGTCTACAGTGGGCCCTCAGTCTACAGTGGTCCCTCGGTCTACATTGGGCCCTCAGTCTACACTGGTCCCTTGGTCTACAGTGGTCCCTCGGTCTACAGCGGTCCCTCGGTCTACAGTGGTGGTTTCATTCATTCATAAATACATTTAAAAACAAATTTGACAGATTTGTGGTTCCGCAGACTTTTGTTGAGTAATTTGCATGATTGTAAATGTTGGTGATGAGGAGACTCACCGACGATGGAGTCTGCTTCAGAGGAGCACAGCGACAGCTGCCCCTGCAGGAGCTTCTCTAAAGGCATGGACATGGGTCTGTGGACGAGAGGAGGACGAGGTTGGAGACGCGTATGCACGCCTCCTTCCTTCACTGACATGCCCTCTCCTCCTCCTCCTCCTCCTCCTCCTCCTCCACCTGGGCCATTCCTTTGTTCGGATATTGAAGCCACAGACTCTGAGAGCACCATCTTTGTCTTCTTCCGTCCTTTGGCCGGAGCGCTGGCCGTGCGTCGCAGCAGATGATCACTGATGGAGCGTTTCCGGAGCCCCGAGGATTTGGACGAGCGGTTGAACAAACCTCGGATTCCTCGCAGCTGATGACCCTGAGAGCAAGTTTATATTGTCATTCAACAATGAACAGATATGAAATGATGCCGTTTATTACATGCTTTTACATGCGTCGCCTGTAGATGGCGACATGCCTCCGAAACAGAGCACAACAAACACTCAGCAGGAAGCT